>NC_054708.1:54907561-54934176 GCF_016097555.1 Gigantopelta aegis | reverse complement strand
ATACATTTTAGATGTGTACATGATGGGTAGCATTGAACCATTGAACAATACAATCTCTGTATATTTAATAGGTTACATCCACATATACTGACTAAAATCAAAATCTCAATACACCTCTAAAGGCATACTAGTTTTAAATCTTCTCTGTATACATGGTACAGTTTTAAAGCGTAAATGTCCTTATATATGAGTATGAACATATATGTACCCTAAAATCTAATATAAATTAATTAAATTGCTGTTTAAATATGAAATGTAAAATTTCCTACACAAACCTACCTATACAGACCCCCACCCTACAGGTGATATACCGGTATAGGCTGATTGTACACAGGTGAAAGGAGGCTGCTTAACAAAATTCGTAACATAATAAATAAATAAATAAGCAAACAAATAAATAAAAACAAATAAATAAACTATAAATTATTAAAAAAATTTAAAATAATAGAAAAAATATAATTTCCCCGCTTCAGATACGAACGGCAACATTCCGCGCTGGAAGCGAACTCGCTCTCCGTTTGCCTACTTCAGCATGTAAAAAAAAAAGAAGGTCGTCATTTAAACCACATATACATTTATGCGAGCGGCAAAGCGCGTTCTTTGGGTATGTTAAAATAGTTCATAAAATGCGCTAGCGCTGAAGACATAGTGGGATGAGAATTCTATTTTATACCTATTTAAATCATTTAAATTTTCACGTCTTTAAGAATGTAACTTCTAGTTCCGAAGAGTATTGCCACCGACAATAAAATAGGATACCACCGCTTCCCGGATGTAAGCAGTTATAACCATTCAACATTCAGCGCGCTAAAATTAAACACACTACCTCGCGTCGGGCTGAAGTCCTTAGAAGTGGTTTTGTTTAACGACACCACTAGAACACCTTGATTTATTAATCATTGGCTATTGGATGTCAAACATACTTTTGACAGTTTTAGAGAGGAAACCCGCTACACTTTCCTATTAGTAGCAAGAAGTCCTACACTTCCCACGGGCGTTGCTAAGTACGACGGATCGGGGCCCGGGCTAAATAGGTTAGGACTAGACTAAGTAGGTCGGGACCGGTCTAAGTAGGTTGGATGCCATCCTAAGTAGGTTGGGGCCGGCCTAAGTAGGTCGGGGCCAGTATGACAGGGCCGGTATAAGTAGGACGGGGCCGGTACAAGTAGGATGGGGCCTGTATAAGTAGGACGGGGCCGGGTCACGTGACTAGACCGTGACGTCATCAAGGTCACAGGAAAGTAGGTCAAGGTCACGAGAAAGTAGGTCATGATTCTATATAGGCCTCCCTACTACTTATATATATATATATATATATATATATATATATATATATATATAGATATATAGATAATATATATATACATAGATAGATAGATATAGATAGATAGATAGATAGATAGATAGATAGATAAATAGATTCATACATAAAATATATACATACTTACATACATAGAACATACCTACATGGGTCATTCTACACGAGGGGGTCTAATTATGTCAACAATGTGCAACAACGGAAAGATAATCAAACTTGTTAAACACTTTTTCTAACCCGCATGCTGTGATTCCCGTATTGGCAAAACATGAGGTGAATGCAGAGAATGAGCATAACAACCACTTTCATATAAATGAACAGCTCAATTCATATTATATTTGCATCTATTTTGAACTATATAAAATGTCACTTGATGATAGAGGCCACTTTTAAGGTCCCTGTGGGTTGTTGTTTTATAGAGGATTGACAGTAAACTTAATATTATTACAAAATAACTTACATAGAAACTTGTTGAAATCCCCTTAAGAAGATTTTCTATGATTTCAAGAGGAGTCATTATTCTATGGGGGTCAGTTTTCAACGTGTGAGGGGTCGTAGTACTACGAGTTTTTCAGCTGGGAGTCATTATTCTCCTGTAGAAAACTGACTCCTTTAGCCGTAGAAATGTGACCGGGGACCTGCACAAACTTCAGGAAGCCGGACCTGATTTTCCCGGGATGCGGTGAACTCGTATGGAAACTAACTCGTATGAACGGAAAACTTGTATGGAAAACGAACTCGTATGGGAAAAATAACGGTGAACTCGTATGGGGATGTATGGATATGCAGATATACTTTTATATTTCTCTTAAATGTGTATTTTGACACTTGTTTTGTATACATGCTCCTTATTTATGTCACCATCAGTCAACTATTTGCGTGTCAACCGCAGTTTGTATGTCAACGACAGTCACCTATTTTCGTGTCGCCCGTATGAGCGTATTTATGTCCAAATGTCCGTCTAGCTCTCTCGGGCTAGTTCAAAGTATGTTCAATCATGTTTAATTTATTCTGTAACAAGCATCCAATGAATAATAAATAGCGGGCTAGCGGATTTGTCGAACTCTGCATAAAAACTACACACAAGTTCTTGAAGTTGCTATATAGTATACAGTATTGGATATATCAGTTTGTAATTTCCATACGAGTTCACTGCATTTTCCCCCATACGAGTAAGTCTTCCATACGAGTTCACCGCAAGCCTATTTTCCCGATCTGAACTTTCCAGACGGCTTCCGAGTCGGAGGGGGACGGTGCGGGTAGTAGTGGTCGGCGATAGAGGGCCTTTACGGGGTGTCTCACACACCGCGGTGTTGAGTCTGTCCCTCTCGGTGGTCGACGGTTCTGGCGTAGCTGTTTCCTCGACTCCGGCTGGTCTGGGGGCGACGTCGGAAAAGGGACTGCCGCTGGCGGTTGAGCCGCCAGTTTTGGTCCCCCCCCCCCCCCCCGTGCCGTTCCTGGCGCGCTTTTCCTTTTCCTCCATCTCCTCTTCTTCTGTACAATCGCGTCGCCCGTGACCCGGTGTACGTGACGCAATACTCAAGTAGCTTCCCGTAACTCAGTAAGTCCCCCCAGGTGTGTGTGTGTGTGTGTGTGTGTGTGTGGGGGGGGGGGGTTGGGGGTTGGAGGTAACTCGAGAGTACATGGCGAGACGTCTATCCTCTTCGCAAGTTAGCTTGGAAGTGTGTTAACTTCGGTGACGCCTGTACCGTTTTATGAAAACTTGCGACAACTGCCGATCGATACATAATTATTGTTTTGCTGAGAATGGTCAACTTCACAGTTATTTCATTCCGACGTGACGTTGGCAAATTAAACTACCATTCTATGAAAATGTACGAAGAATCCGGTTATGTTCCGAATTCAAAAATTAATTTTATTTTGGCTGAAAACTGCATCCACTACAAAATATATTTGTGTAACTTGCGCATGCTCAGTTTAGATCAGATGCGTTAACAGTTGAGACCAAAATAATTTGCATCGTGTACTGTACATAAATGTGATATGATGGGTCCAGTCAAGTTATATGCAATACAATTGTTTTCTAAACAAACCTCAATTTCTACTGTTTGAAATAAGTCAGCATAGTCAGGAGATCCACAAAACGTTACATTTGTGCTCAATAAATCTTAAAATACATATTTGCAGCTTCAGGTAGTCCTGTTAATTTTCAGGTAGTATCAGACTACCGGACTACCGTTAAGATCGAAACCTGGTAGTCCGGTAGTTTGAGACTACCTGAAAATTAACAGGACTACCTAAAGCTGCAAACACGTAGTCCGTCGGACTACCTGGAATATACCTGAACTATATATATATCTGCATATGGCGTAATGTATTTGAATGTGTTAAACATTAGTAATGATGAATTACTATGGATTGTATATTTGTATAAATTATTAACGTATGTTGTTATGCCATGTGCATTGTGAATGTATTGTTTGGTAGGAACATGCATGTATTAGTACTACGTGGTTCGATATACATGTTAACTATATGTGACAGTATAGGTAATGCCATGTGTTAATTGTCATATATACTCTTCAAAAGAAGAAACGCAAAACCACATTGTCGTAACATTTGGAGAATTGATTTAATTATTGAATGGTGAGTCCGATAATTACCAAATGTTGCAGGATTGTTCACAATTCACTCTAGTCCATTGTGAGTAAGTGATAGGACACACCACCAAGGTCAAGGTCATCTGGAGTCAATACCGGGTGTGGCCTCCGCGTGTGTTGACAACTGCCTGGCACCGCCTGCCCATTGAAGCAACCAGAGTACGGATGACGTCCCGGGGGATGGTGGCCCACTCGGCCTGCAAGGCTGCTGCCAGCTCGGGCAGGGTCTGGGGCTGTGGTTGTCGCTGTCGGAGGCGTCGGTCCAACTCGTCCCATAGATGCTCAATTGGGTTCAAATCCGGTGATATCGATGGCCAAGGAAGGACATTAATGTTGTTGTTCTGTAGGAAAGCCGTTGTGAGACGTGCTGTGTGAGGCCTGGCGTTGTCATGTTGGAACACTGCGTTGGCGTTGGCCATAACTGGAACGATGTGTGGCCGGAGGATCTGGTCAATGTAGCCCTGTGCATTCAGGTTGCCCTGCACGTGGACCAGGTCAGTTCTGCCAGTGTGTGAGATGGCTGCCCACACCATGACACTACCCCCGCCGAATCTGTCCACTTCCTGCACGCAGTTTGCCGCATAACGTTCACCACGACGCCTATACACGCGACATCTTCCATCATGACGTCGGAGCAGAAATCGGGACTCGTCACTGAACCACACCTGTCTCCATCGCAGTTGAGGCCATTGTCGATGAATCTGGCACCACTGCAGTCGGAGTCGACGGTGTTGTGGTGTTAAGATGACACCTCGAACTGGACGTCTGGCACGAATTCCTACCTCACGTAGGCGGTTCCGTACGGTCTGGTCGGATATCCTGTGCAAACCTGGTATTGCTGCGGCTGTGGAGGTGGCAGTAGTCAATCGTTCCCGAAGGTGGCGTACCCGGATGTAGCGGTCCTGCCCGGGGTAGTGAGTGATCTAGGGAGGTCCGATCCATGTTGTCGACCGGATCTAGGGAGGTCACGTGTTGATCCATGTTGCTGGTAACGGTCCCACAGTCTGTTCATGAGATGGTGCTTGGGGACACATGGAATGCCCTGGCAACATATATATGCGCGTTGATGTTCCAGTTACTTGCAACAAAGGCCCTTTGTTATTACTGAATCGTGGAGTAGTCGTCGACTTATTTTAGTTTTTGACGTTAATGAAGTTTCCTATTTCTATTATTGTTTCTCAGATAGTGTGCAATCTCCTTCTTTTACAAAAAAGAAAATGTACAATATTTTTTGTGCTCAACAAAAATACTTACGAACACGTCTTGCAGATTGTCTCGTTAAAACGGCATCTTAATAACGTTTTGATATTTGCAATTAATATGTATATACTTGTGTGTATATCACAGTGTACGAACTGACGTGTACATTAATTTGACTAAATGACTAGATGCGAGTTTCTGTACCACTAGTTGCATTATTAACTACGACCTCCGCCGTAGTCCTGGGAATCGATTCCCGTCGGTGAACCCATTGGGCTGTGTCTCGCTCCAGCCAGTGCACCACGACTGGTATATCAAAGTCCTTGGTATGTGCTATCCTGTCTGTGTGATGGTGCATATAAAAGATCCCTTGCTGCTAATCAAAAAGTAGCCCATGAAGTGGCGATGGCGGTTTTCCTATCTCAATATCTGTGTGGTCCTTAACCATATGTCCGACGCCATATAACAGTAAATAAAATGCGTTAGTGCGTCGTTAAATAAAACATTTACTTCCTTCCTTCCGCCGTAGTCAAAAGAAAGCCCTCCAAAATAATTCAAATGTGATTGTTTGTCACTGTATATAACTTTTCTTGATCCAGTAGCAGCAACGATTGTTTATATATATAAACATATGTGTGTGTGTCTGTGGGCACATTGGGCTATTTCTCGTTTTAGCCAGTGCACCACGATTGGTCTATCAAAGGCCGTGGTATGTGCTATCCTATCTGTCAAAATTACCATGTTTGACATCCAGTAGCCGCTGATTAATAAATCAATATGCTCTAGTGGTGTCGTTAAACAAAACTTGTGCTGGGTGTCGTTAGATATTCATTCATTCATTCATAAAACAAACTTTTATAACGTTACTATAAATACCCCCCCCCCCCCCCAAACATTTGAAGATATTAAATCAGTTTCGTACCTCGATCTACGCATGGAGGTTCAAAACAACAGTGGTCTATAAACTAAACTATATGTTGAGCAACCTTCTGATCCAGCTACATATCATAACTTCTAAGATACCCAAGTCATGCTCATTGTATGCATATTTAAAACAATGCCATATCATTCTAAAACAGAAGTTATTCCATCAGTTATGATGTCCAGGGATTCGTGGGGGCATTCAAAAGGTTTTATTGCTAGACATTGGGAGACGATATCCACTAAACACGATGTACCACTGACAAAAATTATGACTGATGAACTACATGACAGCTGTGGTGGGAGTATTCATGATGGGTGCCACCGATGGCTCAGGATAGGCTCACCTTTCGCGAACACCTAGTATCATCACTGTTATTACACCGATTCATAAATACATGTCAACACATCTGTACTTATTCTAATGAGCTGTCCGGAGTTAGTTTTAATTTAGTAAACTAGTCTGGAATGGCAGTCCTCTTGTGACAGTGCAAGAGGGATTAAATCTCCAGTAGAGGATCTCCTCGGGAATGGCTGTCGTATAGATGAGGCACTAGATGAGTTTCCTGGAATCAAGCACCAATTTGCCAAATGCCAGTTCAACATTATGTCGAGATATGGCCCTAATCATGTATAAACTTTGCTTAGGCCCTTGCCAATGCCAAATGATATTCTAAAACATTCTAAATTAATAACATATGGACATGAAAATCAAAATAAACATTGTGTGGTTATTCTTGCTATTTGAAGGTAACATGTTAATTTTGTCCCATCTTTCCCTTTACTTTCATGATCTATGTATTTGAGATTTAACTTAGCCAGAGTATTATATTAGAGGGCACAACCGAAATAAAACATTTCCATACTTTAAGGAAAGGAAATGCACCATTACTTATGAAGAATTGCGTTTTGTGAACAATTAGGTCCGACACAGCTTTCATATAATGTTCATTCAGCTGAGTGTACAACTGATATTGAGTTTTTTAATAGCAAAGACAAAATTGTTTAGCCTAGTATAACCTAAATTGTATGATTTATATATTACATGTAAGTAAATGAAAAATGTGTAGTTTTAACATCCTGAATTTTTTTTACATGCCTGTAGAGGGTCCAGAGTGCTCACTATACAAAAACATTTTGTATTTATCACTGCTTGTTAGCTTTTGTCTCTTTATTAAAATGTGAATACCTAGTTAATATCATGTTCAGTGGGATTTTTATAACTAAAGTTGGACATTAAATATATTTTCTTGTTTATAATATCAATTTGATCGTCTGGTTTTCAGGCATAAAATAAACACATCCTCACCATATTATTTGTCTGGTATTCAATTGCCAGGGGTTTCTAGTTTAGAGGATACATTTTATTGTTAAAACATGGGTATATTAGGGGACCGTGAGAAAATCTCAGTTCACTGTGGGTCTGGTTTTGTGGGGTTTCACTGTATAAGGCAAAGAAAGCAAGCCCCATTTGGTTACAAAAGCTAGAGTATGATTAAAAGTAAAAAGGAAAACATTTTCTGTGATCAATACCCGATTTGCAGGAATGTAAATAACATTGGACAAAATAATAATAATGATAATAATGATGAAATCTATGCAGGATCTTAAAAGTAGAGTATTACTACGAGTTTATTTCATTACAGAACAAGGACAGGACATATTTTGGTGTAGCTGTAAAGGATTGTTAACTGTGATCATAGTGCATGCACGATTCAGCAGATTGAAATATCTTTGATATGAGTTACCTGGAGAAAATAAAAACAATCAGAACCAATCAGTATATTTTATTTTCACTTTGTAACAAAATACTTTGGAAAAATTAACAAACAGATCTTCAAAATTTTTAGGGTTTTCCTGCTTTTTTGTGAACTTCAGTTTCTACCAAGACTATCTGAATCCTGATAATATGAAATTAATCCATGAGAAGAGTAATAAAATACTGCACAAACAGAAACTGAAATGTCAATGAAAAGAGAAAGAAAAACAACGGACGAAGAACAACATTGCCTTCATAATCGGATATTTTGCCTGTAACAAAATACTTTTGAACAATTAACAGATTTGAGAAATCTTCAACAATTGTACGTTTATCCTGCTTTTTTTGTGAACCTCAGATTTTACCGAATAATTGTAGCATGGAATTAATCCATGAGGAAAGTAATAAAATACTGCACAAACAGAAACTGCAATGTCAATGAAAAGAGAAAGAAAAACAATGACACAAGAAAAGCATTGCCCTCATAAAGACCATAGTAATCAGACTTGCCCATCATAAAAAGGAACATTTTGCCTGTAACAAAATACTTTCGAACAATTAACAAACAGATTTTAGAAATCTTCAACAATTTTACGTTTATCCTACTTTTTGTGTGAATCAAGCATCGTTATCAAACGGAATTTTCTAAGAATGTACTGAACCATGTGAACCTCAGTTTTTACCGAGGCTCTGTGAATCCTTGTAGTATGAAATGAATCCATGAGAAGAGTAATAAAATATTGCACAAACAGAAACTGAAATATCAATGAAAAGAAAAAGAAAAACAATGAATCAACATTGCCCTCATAAAGACCATAGTAATCAGACTTGCCCATCATAAAAAGGAACATTTTGCCTATAACAAAATACTTTGGAACAATTAACAAACAGAATTTAGAAATCTTCAACAATTTTACGATTTTCCTGCTTTTTTTTGTACATCAAGCATCGTTATCAAATGGAATTTCCTAAGAATGTACTGAACCATGTGAACCTCAGTTTTTACCGAGGCTCTGTGAATCCTGGTAGTATGAAATGAATCCATGAGAAGAGTAATAAAATACTGCACAAACAGAAACTGAAATATCAATGAAAAGAGAAACAAAAACAATGAACCAAGAACAGCATTGCCTTCATAAAGACCATAGTAATCGGACTTGCCCATCATAAAAAGGAACATTTTGCCTGTAACAAAATAATTCGGAACAATTAACAAACAGATTTTAGAAATCTTCAACAATTTTACGTTTTTCCTTCTTTTTTTGTGAATCAACCATCGTTATCATGCATCATTATTAAACAGAATTTCCTAAGAATGTACTGAACCATGTGAACCTCAGTTTTTACCGAGGCTCTGTGAATCATAATAATATGAAATGAATCCATGAGAAGAGTAATAAAATACTGCACAGAGACTGAAATGTCAATGAAAAGAGAAACAAAAACAATGAACCAAGAACAGCATTGCCCTCATAAAGACCATAGTAATCAGACTTGCCCATCATAAAAAGGAACATTTTGCCTGTAACAAAATACTTTGGAACAATTAACAAACAGATTTTAGAAATCTTCAACAATTTTACATTTTTCCTTCTTTTTTTGTGAATCAACCATCGTTATCAAACGGAATTTCCTAAGAATGTACTGAACCATGTGAACCTCAGTTTTTACCGAGGCTAAGTGAATCCTGGTAGTATGAAATGAATCCATGAGAAGAGTAATAAAATACTGCACAAACAGAAACTGAAATATCAATGAAAAGAGAAACAAAAACAATGAACCAAGAACAGCATTGCCTTCATAAAGACCATAGTAATCGGACTTGCCCATCATAAAAAGGAACATTTTGCCTGTAACAAAATAATTCGGAACAATTAACAAACAGATTTTAGAAATCTTCAACAATTTTACGTTTTTCCTTCTTTTTTTGTGAATCATGCATCGTTATTAAACAGAATTTCCTAAGAATGTACTGAACCATGTGAACCTCAGTTTTTACCGAGGCTCTGTGAATCATAATAATATGAAATGAATCCATGAGAAGAGTAATAAAATACTGCACAGAGACTGAAATGTCAATGAAAAGAGAAACAAAAACAATGAACCAAGAACAGCATTGCCCTCATAAAGACCATAGTAATCAGACTTGCCCATCATAAAAAGGAACATTTTGCCTGTAACAAAATACTTTGGAACAATTAACAAACAGATTTTAGAAATCTTCAACAATTTTACGTTTTTCCTTCTTTTTTTGTGAATCAACCATCGTTATCATGCATCGTTATTAAACAGAATTTCCTAAGAATGTACTGAACCATGTGAACCTCAGTTTTTACCGAGGCTCTGTGAATCATAATAATATGAAATGAATCCATGAGAAGAGTAATAAAATACTGCACAGAGACTGAAATGTCAATGAAAAGAGAAACAAAAACAATGAACCAAGAACAGCATTGCCCTCATAAAGACCATAGTAATCAGACTTGCCCATCATAAAAAGGAACATTTTGCCTGTAACAAAATACTTTGGAACAATTAACAAACAGATTTTAGAAATCTTCAACAATTTTACGTTTTTCCTTCTTTTTTTGTGAATCAACCATCGTTATCAAACGGAATTTCCTAAGAATGTACTGAACCATGTGAACCTCAGTTTTTACCGAGGCTAAGTGAATCCTGGTAGTATGAAATGAATCCATAAGAAGAGTAATAAAATACTGCACAAACAGAAACTGAAATGTCAATGAAAAGACAAAGAAAAACAACGGACCAAGAACAGCATTGCCTTCATAAAGACCATAGTAATCAGACTTTCCCATCATAAAAAGGAACATGGTTATAACCGTCCTTGGAATATTTCTGTATCCTTCAAGTGTAGTGCCAAAGACCAGAACAGCAAATATAGCAAATGCCATGGTAAATCCAAACAAAGAAAACGAATATGCGATCAGTCTTCCTCTTGCGGAATGAAGTGTTTTTGCAAGCATGGATAATCGGACATTGAAACGAAGCAGTTTGAAGAACTTGAGAATTACCAACAGGACTAAAGCTGACATAACGTATCTTAGTAAGGAATCATAAAATGCAGCAGTGTGAAAATTAACAAACTTCTCAAAATTATTGTCTGCAAAAGTGTTCATCAGATTATTACACACAAGAAGCCGATTAATAAACAGAGCAATAGTGGAGTACGCTAAACACAAAATGGTTAGTTCAACGAATGTCCATGACTCATTGAAGTAGTCAAGACATTTCATTTTAAGACTTTTTTTTAATTCAGTATAAGTAAAAATAAACAGATATATAACAAAGAGGACCTCGACAACGGCAACAAAGGTCTCAAATTCATTCTGGTAGTGATAGAAGTTAGCCGTGTAAATCAGATGGTAGGGAAACACGAAACCAGTGTTGGAGTATTCAAACATAAGCACCACTACAGTAAACAGCTGGACATTTGGGTTGAAAAGAGTGAATTCCACAAACACCACCCGCGTCCGTTCATCAATCCATTTTGTCTTTTTAACTTTTTCTATAAGCTCTCGTGCCTTATAAGGATGTCTTGGTAACTGAAGAATATATCCCCCACCAGGATAGATGTCGAGCCTTCCCATAATTGGAAGGGTGTCTAGACTAGACTGATATGTCCACTTTGTTATCTCTTCGTCAGTTGTTTCATGTTCCCAGTGTTCAGTGTAAGAACGAGATTCTTCAGCACCATAACTATAGGGTGGAAAACACTCTTCTGATGAATTTAGTCTTGACTTCAAATCCAAAAAGTAGATACAAGGTTCTAAAAGAAAATAAGAAAGCAAGATTATCATTAGAAAACATTTAATTAAACACATGCATGCACAAACACACACATTATAAAGTGTATATGGCTATGTTCCCAAAGCCATTGTTATGTGTATGCCATTGTTAATATGTGTGATATTTGACATTGTTAACATGTATATCATGTGTAACATTTGACATTGTTAACATGTATAACATTCGACTTTGTTAACATGTATAACGTGTAATATTTGACATCTAACACGTCAATAAACAAAAATGTCATCATGTTCTCTTAATTTGTCTTTATGAATGCCATTAACATTATATCTCTATTTATGTATATCTGTCTTAATGTAGCATAGAAAGCATGAAAATGTTAACAGTTTAAGTCTTTATTTTATGTTTGTGTTCGTGTGTGTCATGATGTTTACACACAGTTGGTCAGTCCATATTACAAGCTAACAGATATCAAGTAAGATAAAGTAGCGGATAAAAATAAATATGTTCTGCTAAAAAACAAAATTGCCTACTAAAAATAATACAGCATGAGGTGAGGTGGAGCATTATTATCTTGGGAGCATTATGGAACTAGAATATAAGAGAACTACAAGCTAAATAGCAGATGAAGCAATATATATATATATACACACACACACACACATGTATATATATATATATATATATATATATATATATATATATATATATATTTATCAAAGACAGGCTGGCTAATGAGTCAGAGAACCTAACACTGGAGCATCCTCTAATTATTCCAAATTTTGTAATGAGCAACACACACTCACTCACTCACTCACTCACTCACTCACTCACTCTCTCTCTCTCTCTCTCTCTCTCTCTCTCTCTCTCTCTCTCTCTCTCTCTCTCTCTCTCTCTCTCTCTCTCTCTCTCTCTCTCTCTCTCTCTCTCTCTCTCTCTCTCTCTCCACACACACACAGGTTGACATTTTGACCCAGATGCCACATTTTCTTCACTGACCTATTGACCTTTGATATTTTATCCGTTAACATTATGACACCCTTGTTTTGAGCCATGGAATATGCATTAATATTACCTTATAAAAATGCTAAAATACAACCTTGAGGATTTAGACGACTCCATCAATGGTCCCTTGATAGATGAGTATTTGTATATCTGCCACAAAAGATACCATGCAACCAATGTGCAGTGTGTGGTATCAATCAATGGCATATTTCTTGACTGATGTTTGTTCCTGATAAATGTTTTTCTCCCATTCCTAGCTATGAAAGACAAACCCATTCCATGATGTCAGCCCATATGAATACATCTATCTTGTTTAGACTATGATATCACTGCGTTTAACATCCTGATACTGGAGAATATATGCGGAAAAGAGAAATACACCATGGCCTGAAAATGAAGATGTTGACAACCATGGAGGTATAAAGTGATGACACAGTAGACAAATGTAGATGAGGATCATGAATATGATGCCAGACCACTTGAAGATGGAGCTATTAGAAAGTCTTTTTTATATTGTTTATCACTGAATTTACCAAAAATAATATGCTGATAAACACCGACGGCATCGACCAATACTTCCAGTTCAAGGGATTTTAACTTTGATCTTTGTTTTTGATGATCTTATGTGTTAGAAAAGACAATGACTAGTTTTCCATTAGTAGCAAGGGATCTTTTATATACACCATCTCACAGACAGGATAGCACATACCACGACCTTTGATATACCAGTCATAGTGCTTTGGCTGGAACGAAAATAGCCCAGTGGGCCAAGTGACAGGGATCATTCTTAGAATGACTGCACTATAGGCTAGTGATTTACCACTGGGCAATGTACCGCCCCTCAAACATTTTAAACTTTTGCGATCATGGTGTCTAACATAATAATTGTTTTGACATTTGATTAAAAGCAAAAGAGAAAACCTACTTCCCTCATACAGGTTATGCAACAGTCACATATGATGGGGAATTACAGGTGTATTGTACACATAGCTACAAGAGATAAGCAGCTGTTGCGGTTGGAGAGACAAGAACTGGGATGTGAAGGTAGACAGCGAAAGAAGTTAAAAGAAAGGAGTATTTGCCAGATCGGGAAGAAATGAGATGGAATTCAAAGGAGTAAAAACAAAAGGGGGTAGTGGGATAAAAAAAAGAAGAAGGAAAACAAAAAAGAAAGAAGAAAAAGAAGAGTCTATACTTTAAAGTTTCCTAAGCAGGGGCCCTGGGTTCCTGATTACCTTCACGTATTCTTATTTGTCGCAATCTTGTCCTTCCCACAAGAAATGATAGTGCATTTGGAATTGGAGTGGACGGCCCAAAAAAGACTTTGTCCAAAAACGTATCATTCAAATATTCCCACATAGTGTGTGAGTCAGTTACCTGTCAAAACAGAGAGAAAAGATAAACATGTATATAAAACTCAATTTGCTACTGTAAAACCAACATGAAACTCTGCATATGGTCAAATACAACATGGTTATTACCTGATGACAAGCAAATATGTAAACCAGCATGTGACCTCGTCGTGTATTGTGAAATGTTTGGCAAAAGGTAATTAGAAGCATATATGTAAACCAGCATAGTCAACTGAGTCGCTTAACATTCACCAGAATCAAATATCTCGGCTATTCGATGTTAATGACAACTTATTCAATATTACTGACCATCAACTTATTCGAGATTACTGACCATAAACTTATTCGATATTACTGACGATAAACTTATTCAATATTACTGACCATAGACTGATTCGATGTTACTGACCATCAACTTATTTGATATTACTGACCATCAACTTATTCAATATTACTGACCATCAACTTATTCAATATTACTGACCATAATGTAATTCAATATTACTGACCATAAAGTGATTCAATATTACTGACCATAAAGTGATTCAATATTACTGACCATAATGTAATTCAATATTACTGACCATAAAGTGATTCAATATTACTGACCATAAAGTGATTCAATATTACTGACCATAAACTTATTCAATATTACTGACCATAAACTTATTCCATATTACTGACTATAAACTTATTCCATTTAACTGACAATTGCATTTATGGATGTTTATCTATATATATTTATTTTAAAATTAAACTTTAAAAATAATAATTAAACAAAAAATTAAATTAACATTTTGATTAATTTAAAACAAAACAAAATCTAGTTTCATTGATGTAGGACTTCTAGTTTGTCAGAAACACAAAACTGTAAGATTGAGCTAAATGTAAAACTGTAAGATTGAGCTAAATGTAAAACTGTAAGATTGAGCTAAATGTAAAAGGTGTTGCTGTCAGAGTCACCACTGCTGGAAAAGTATATCAGGGTTCCTGCAGACTTCCAAGAATCAAATTTCAAAACTTTTGCATGACTTTTCAAAAATATGTAATGACCTTTTCGCACACAAATCTGTAAACATGTACATACGTATCACACTGCCATGAGATAAAATTGAAATCTGGTAAAACTGAATGTTCAACCTGATAAAAAAAACAGGGTTTAGAGAGGGGGAAAAAAATCAAAGACTTTCATTGGTGAAAAAGATGGTTTTCAGAGACATTATGCATCACAACAAGTAATTAAAACAGAAAGTAAATATGTATATACAGTCACTGTTTATGGGGTATGAAAAAGTGACTTCCCCAGTTAATAGTGGGACAATCCCTATTATTTTGTGTCTCAAACCAATATAAAAACATTGTATTATATAAACAATTAAGAGTACAATGAACATAAGTAATGTAATTGGGGCTTAGTTGCGCAAAGGTGATTTCATGGGAGGACACTGTTTATGGCAGGAGCAGACAGACAGGATCAACAACAAATACTGGTAACCCAATTACTGTTGGCAATCTGATCACAGGGTAAGCCACTTGGAATATCCAGGATTGGCAGTTGTCTAGAGACATCATGCTAAATTTACACAGTCCTAAGCATGAAACACTGTGTGTACACAACTTACTGGGCTGGTAGCAAACCACTTAGTAAATATACTTATACACAGTCAACTTGTTAAAATATTCTGGGCAGCATAAATAGTCCTTCACTTGTAGCAAATTAAGTATTTACAATCACTGTTTATGACAGGACCAGACAAATAGGTCAAACACAAGTTGCATATCACTTAGCTACACTAGCCTGTATGGAATCAATGTAGGAAAGAAGCTCTTTCAGCTAACTTTCTTTAGTCTTTGCACCTTTCCTGGCACTGTTGGAAAGACTCAGGAGGCTACGTAATTTTTCTGCTCTGCCATGTCTGCATGTTCGTCGGCAGTTTTTAGCAGTTGATGCCTTGCCTTCTTTCTCATCAAGGTGGCCAGTTCTTGATCTTCAGCTTTTCTCTTTCTTGATCTGTCAGCTTCTTCTGTCCTTTCCTTTTGCTCTTCCAGGTAAAGTCTGTACCTATTCCTGGCATTTGGTGCTGATGACATAAGTTCTTTGGACAGCTTTACATTCTGGATGCCTCCAGCATGACAAATGTGGTCAAGAATGACCCTCCTTGCTATAAGGGATAGGGCTCTCTGATTATCTGCTAAGGCCTCCATGTTCACAGAAAATCCCCTTTCTACATCAGCTTGTCCATGTGATAGCGATAAAAAAGCTTGATTACTGGCCAAATCTGGCAGAATTCTTTCTTGTTGCCAAGAAGAGAAGCATACAGGGAGTCAAGGTGATCATTTTCATGTGAGAAGGATTCCAGACTGCTTTTTGCATCGGATTTCAGTGTCTCATCTTTTTTTTTTTTATTCCTTGAGGATCTTGTCGTAAGTACTAATCTCTAGCCTGCCTGCACTCACAAGGCAATTCAGACAGTTAAGAAAGACTGATACACAGCCAGCAGGATCCTTCAAAATGGCTTCAGTAGAGAAACAGGTTAAGTTTCTCACCAAAACCATCGTCACTGGTGATTTCATCAGAAGCTTGTTCACTATGTCCAACAGAAACAGTCTACAGTCCAATCTGAAGGACAACACATCCCTGTCTGAAATCCTTTTCTGCTTCTTCATATCACGTAGTGCATAACATGTTGCAAAGCCAACATCAGGTTTGGATACATCCATGTGATATTTTGACTTTCCTGGTTCACATTCTGAATTTCATCTAGATATTTCTTCTCTACAAAGTGATCAAGCAGACCCTTGATCAACTGAAACAAGTCAGTTGCTAGAAAAGGAAGCAGAAACGTTTCTGACTGGAACGCAAGTAGAAATGGCTTCATCTCATTGGCCACTGACAGGAAAAACTGAAGCTGTGCAATGAATAATGGAGAAGAGGTAGCCTCCTTCATTGACTTGAATGATTTCAAGGTAGGTTCCTTCTGAAGCGATTTCACATACTGATTCAGAGATGAAAGAATTCTAAGGATGACATTATGCCCATTCAAGAAAAGTAACTCTGCACTCTTATGTGACAAGAAGTGATCGCTCACACTCTGATAAGCATGATCGAAAATATCTCGGCCGATGCAGAAATTTGAACACTTTTCCATGACTTTTCAGTTTTAAACAAAATTTCAAAACTTTTCAAGGCCCTTGAAAAGTATTTTGCAAATTTCTAAACTTTTCCAGGATTTTAATGACCGCGGGAACCCTGGGATATGTTTATAAAATAATCAGTGATATGATTACATGCACAGCATAAAAATATGAGGACACCTAGGTACAGCATAATAATAAGCTTTTGTGTGATACATTTCTAAGAATAAACTGAGGTGTTTTTTTAAAAATAGGAAACTGTTAAGAGTAACTATATTTTCATTAATAAGGCCAAGGATTTTAAAGTTTTCTGATGATTTTTGGTAATATTTTAGCAATATTGTTCTATTTAAAAATTATTTATTTTAAACAGAAACCATTAAATACTAATCTTACAAACAGAATGTCTATAACTGAATTAGAAATGAAATTTCAATGGGTTTTTTAGAATACTAGTTAAAAAATAATGTTGATTGCATTAGTATTAGCAGTGATATAAGCTTTCAAACAATGCAATGTGAAAATGGCAATTTCGTTTAGGAGGGAACTTTTTTCTGTTAACATGTAGATTTCAGTTAAATAAACTGAGACTGCTCGTAATTTTGTTTAATGTTAATTCATAATTGTATTAGGAAATAATATTTGATATGAATCTGCATGTAATGGTATAATTAGATAATTAACATTGAAAGATTACCCGACATTCATATATACACTACTGCATACAAGACGCAATGTCCTTATTTGCCAGCTTTATTTTGTAATATTTGGATTTTACGTCCTGCAACTGTAGCACAATAAAATGCTCATGTCCATCAACCGTTAAAGGGCCAAGAAAGATGAAACGAGTTTCTAAGCACTCCACTCCGACAGTCTGGGAGGACCTTGTCTGTGGCCATTTAAATGTTGATGTCACTTTACACTCATGAAGGAATTTCATACAAATATGATCACCTTCAAGCACTTGACACTTGCATTGTGTATTGGTTATTCGTCCAATGTAATAACCTTTGTCATAATAAAGAGCATAATATGAATCTTCTTTTAGCATAGGTTGCTGATGTTCTACTTGTGTAGATGTGATTGGTTTGGTTGATACTTCGATGTTTGGTTTGTCACTGTCAGAATAAGGTGTGTTAATTGGGTGTACATGCAGAGCAGCTTGTGTCCATTGCCCAAAAATCTGCAAGTTGCAGCATTCACTTTCTGTTCTTTCTCTGGAAAAAGGAAAGCATGCAGGACAACAGCAAGATAGATCTCTCAACCTGACAATGTTTGGTGCCACTGCAGAAACACAATGAATCTTCCTTGTGCCAGGTACTGTCTTGACCTTTGGACGCTTCCTGTTCACATCAGTCACTTTGATGAAGAACACTCTTGCACTGTTATTATACTGATCCTGTACAGATTTAAAAATACTCTCACCTGGCTACTTTAATTTTCCTCACAAAACTGATACAGTTTTTGGGCATTTCTGATTAAGTACTCCCTTCGGGTCACTGCTTTTGAGGCATTATATCTGACAAGTGCTCCAAGACCATCTGCATTGGATTTTGCATGATCAGATTCAAAATAGTTGTGTGTTAAGGTAATATTATATGTTGAACTGTGATAAGTCATATCTGCTAAACCTTTTGCACATATGTTCTGACATGCAGCACTATCAAAGAATTGTTCTACATGAGTCAAATATGGATACTGTAAATCATGAAATTAATGCGAGCAAGTAATTAATGCGAAAAATGCGGCGAACACATCAACGCAATAATAACTTGACGCATTTTGTTTAGACTCATTCCCAATACAAACAATGTGCAGGATTTTACTATAATACTTCTCAATAAAATAAAACTTTTATAATATAAAGATGAAACAAAATACAAAAACAATTGTTCTTAAAAGTCTTTTTGTGAATACTTCAAGAATCTTTCTTTCGTTTCGATGTTGCCATTCTATTTTCACTTTCCTGGAATATCATAGCGGTTATATAATGTTTTGTTTTTAAAAAGCTCATTTTGCGATGTGAGTATTTTTCTAATTTTCTTACACTTCTGGATTACTGTATACATTTAAACGGTTTTGAACATTTTTCAAACTATAATCAACAAATTTTATTACTATATATATTCCTTTAAAAATGAAACAGTAGAAAATTATATAACCGTAACCAACAATCCGTGCGTATTTCTTCAAACCATTTGGCTCGACTCTATACATGACATTTAAATTTAGACTGGTCGCAAGTTGTCACTGTTGCAATATATTGCATTTGTTAACGTCTATTCCTGTGCTGCACATCAAGTGTATAAAAACAGTCTAAAACATTTGTTAGAATAATACGTCTGTGTTCGCGTGAAATATTGTGCCCTGTAATAGCGACCCGTTTACCTTTTATTCCTACTGGTGAATTAATTAGAAGCAATCACCACACAAAAGTGCGAGGCATACCCATAACAATAAGGTGTAGTTACTAATTACACTACTTTAAGTAATTAGGGCTTCCTGGTCGACCCACCATGCGATTAGCTTCAGGTTCTGTAGTAGCTGTGAAAACAACTACTGTGTTCTTTTAACATGAAAGATGAAGCCCAAACAATATAATAACAACACAACTGTTTTTTATGTGATGTGGACTTTTAACCGACGCATTAATAAAAATACGCATTTTTGTTCACTCATGTACGAACGCAATAATATCATGACGTATTTAATTACATGATTTACAGTACTTGTTTTTCAGATAAGTGCAAAATTTGGTGGCATTGTTTCTTTCCAACTTTTTTAATGATTCTGTTGCCAAGCAGCCATAAATATATGCCAGAAAAATATGAAATCTCTCAGTTAAATCCCACTAACACCTGCATATTGTCAACAAATGGCTCAGATGTCCATACAAGTCACATGTACATAGCAACATCCAGACATGTCAATATGAAATCTGCTCAACTTTAACATGTCGTAAAATATCCTTTCTCAAACTTGAACATCGATTTTTGTTCTTGACACAACTGTAGGTGTCTATTTTGATGATAGTAATACAAAAATAATTGTTGTAAAATGTTATTTTAATTATTTACAGGTCAATGTTCATGGCAGGACATGTTCAAAAAAAATTTAACATCCCAACTGTAAACTTATAACACAACAGCCAGTTTTGATATGGTTTGTAAAAAAATGTTTACCAGTAGATTGGTATTCACGTAAATAAAAATAAAAGTATCTATTTCACATTACATTATTATTAAAATAGTGATGGAATAATGCAAAATTGCAAATGAGACTCGTAAATGTGTTTCTATACCATTCACACAGTTACCTATAAAATTTCAGCAGAACAGAGCTTTAAATTTTAAAGTTTTATTCCAAACAATGAGCAGTGCAACCTTTCCAATGAAACTGCCCTTTAACACAAACATTTGAGTGGGAGACACACATTTTAAGGGGATCAAGATCAAGGGTGATCAGGAGTAAACAAAGTCTACATCTGGCACCAACATATGACCCTATCTTGCTGGATGGACGCTACACTATAAACACATGGCCCTATCTTGCTGCATGGACACTACACTATAAACACATGACCCTATCTTGCTGCATGGACACTACACTATAAACACATGACCCTATCTTGCTGCATGGACACTACACTATAAACACATGGCCCTATCTTGCTGCATGGACACTACACTATAAACACATGGCCCTATCTTGCTGCATGGACACTACACTATAAACACATGACCCTATCTTGCTGCATGGACACTACACTATAAACACATGGCCCTATCTTGCTGCATGGACGCTACACTATAAACACATGGCCCTATCGTGCTGCATGGACGCTACACTATAAACACATGACCCTATCTTGCTGCATGGACGCTACACTATAAACACATGGCCCTATCTTGCTGCATGGACGCTACACTATAAACACATGGCCCTATCTTGCTGGATGGACGCTACACTATAAACACATGGCCCTATCTTGCTGGATGGACGCTACACTATAAACACATGGCCCTACCTTGCTGGATGGACGCTACACTATAAACACATGGCCCTACCTTGCTGGATGGACGCTACACTATAAACACATGGCCCTATCTTGCTGCATGGACACTACACTATAAACACATGACCCTATCTTGCTGGATGGACGCTACACTATAAACACATGGCCCTATCTTGCTGGATGGACGCTACACTATAAACACATGGCCCTATCTTGCTGGATGGACGCTACACTATAAACACATGGCCCTATCTTGCTGGATGGACGCTACACTATAAACACATGGCCCTATCTTGCTGGATGGACGCTACACTATAAACACATGGCCCTATCTTGCTGGATGGACGCTACACTATAAACACATGGCCCTATCTTGCTGGATGGACGCTACACTATAAACACATGGCCCTATCTTGCTGGATGGACGCTACACTATAAACACATGGCCCTATCTTGATCTTGCTGGGTGGACACTACACTATAAACACACGATCCTATCTTGATCTTGCTGGATGGACACTACACTATAAACACATGACCCTATCTTGCTGGATGGACAATACACTATAAACACATGATCCTATCTTGCTGGATGGACACTACATTATAAACACATGGTCCTCTCTTGCTGGATGGACACTACACTATAAACATGACCCTATCTTGCTGGATGAACACTATACTATAAACACATGGTCCTCTCTTGCTGGATGGACACTACACTATAAACACATGACCCTGTCTTGCTGGATGGACACTACACTATAAACACATGACACTATCTTGCTGGATGGACACTACACTATAAACACATGGCCCTATCTTGCTGGATGGACACTACACTATAAACACACGATCCTATCTTGATCTTGCTGGATGGACACTACACTATAAACACATGACATTATCTTGCTGGATGGACACTACACTATAAACACATGGCCCTATCTTGCTGGATGGACATTACACTATAAACACACGATCCTATCTTGATCTTGCTGGATGGACACTACACTATAAACACATGACCCTATCTTGCTGGATGGACACTACACTATAAACACATGGCCCTATCTTGCTGGATGGACACTACACTATAAACACATGGCCCTATCTTGCTGGATGGACACTACACTATAAACACATGGCCCTATCTTGCTGGATGGACACTACACTATAAACACATGACCCTATCTTGCTGGATGGACACTACACTATAAACACATAACCCTATCTTGATCTTGCTGGGTGGACACTACACTATAAACACACGATCCTATCTTGATCTTGCTGGATGGACACTACACTATAAACACATGACCCTATCTTGCTGGATGGACAATACACTATAAACACATGATCCTATCTTGCTGGATGGACACTACATTATAAACACATGGTCCTCTCTTGCTGGATGGACACTACACTATAAACATGACCCTATCTTGCTGGATGGACACTACACTATAAACACATGGTCCTCTCTTGCTGGATGGACACTACACTATAAACACATGACCCTGTCTTGCTGGATGGACACTACACTATACACACATGACACTATCTTGCTGGATGGACACTACACTATAAACACATGGCCCTCTCTTGCTGCATGGACACTACACTATAAACACATGACCCTATCTTGCTGCATGGACACTACACTATAAACACATGGCCCTATCTTGCTGCATGGACACTACACTATAAACACATGGCCCTCTCTTGCTGCATGGACACTACACTATAAACACATGGCCCTATCTTGCTGCATGGACACTACACTATAAACACATGGCCCTATCTTGCTGGATGCACACTACACTATAAACACATGACCCTATCTTGCTGAATGGACACTACACTATAAACACATGACCCTATCTTGCTGCATGGACACTACACTATAAACACATGACCCTATCTTGCTGCATGGACACTACACTATAAACACATGACCCTATCTTGCTGCATGGACACTACACTATTAACACATGACCCTATCTTGCTGCATGGACACTACACTATAAACACATGGCCCTCTCTTGCTGGATGGACACTACACTATAAACACATGACCCTATCTTGCTGCATGGACACTACACTATAAACACATGACCCTATCTTGCTGGATGGACACTACACTATAAACACATGGCCTTATCTTGCTGGATGGACACTACACTATAAACACATGGCCTTATCTTGCTGGATGGACACTACACTATAAACACATGGCCTTATCTTGCTGGATGGACACTACACTATAAACACATGGCCCTATCTTGCTGGATGGACACTACACTATAAACACACAATCCTATCTTGATCTTGCTGGATGGACACTACACTATAAACACATGACCCTATCTTGCTGGACACTACACTTTTGGTAGATAATATAAAGACAATAAAATGAAAAAGATTAGGTGCAGTTTAAAGTTGTATGCAGTGTAGTTTTATTTTAATATTCAAAATTGAAATTTAAGAAACTTATGTATATGTGAGTGGTTTACTTACATTTTACAGTATAAAGGCAAACTCTTAGTATTTTAGGGAGTTTTGCGATTCCATAACGATAACGTGTGCTTTTATACACAATAACAGAGTGGATATTTTGGGTATATAATTTTAACCACAAGCTTTTCTAATACATCCAAATATCATATCCGGTGAATCAAGTGATGAAACTTTTTATGTGAATCCCTGTTTATTTACATTATATGCGATTTTGTGGAAAATATTGGAGCTGCCATGTCTTTACCATTATTTGCCCCTTTTTGTGAAAATAGCCCATATACGTGTATATGTCTGTGTGTGTGTGTACATGTCTGTGTGTGTGCGTGTGTGTGTGGATATATGTGTTATACATTTATTATATGTACAGCTGTAATTTTGGGCTCCCATCACTGGCATTGCTATATTTGTGATTTGGTACAATAAAAGACGGAAAAAAAAAAAAAAAAGAGAGTTAATATATAAGGCAAAACTTACTTTATAAAAATATTTAGTTTGGTTATGTTCAAATGTACGGATGTAGATATTCTCAACATCATTGGTAACACTGTAGGACTCCTTCACATCACTGTGGCCCAAAACCACCAGGAACACTATGACAACAAATGTGAAATACAGCAGGATTTCCACCAGGATCTCCCAAGTGCGCTGGTCCATGATGATTCGTGTACGAATGTTTTTAAGGAGGCGTTGTGACACAGGTGCTATGTAGTGTCTAGATAATTTTGTATAATCATCTTGCATATGGAACTCCTCGTCTTCATCTGCAAGTGAATAAGTAGTGAAATGAGAACAAGAACCTAACTGTCTTCATACTAGCTCCTATTTACTGATACATGGGTTTAGGAGAGATACTGGGTAATTGGTGTGTTTTAGCTCCTATTTACCGATACATGGGTTTAGGAGAGATACTGGGTAATTGGTGTGTTTTAGCTCCTATTTACTGATACATGGTTTTGGGAGAGAAACTGGGTAATTGGTATGTTTTACCTCCTATTTACTGATACATGGGTTGGGTAATTAGTATGTTTCATCTCCTATTTACTGATACATGGGTTTGGGAGAGGTACTGGGTAACTGGTATGTTTTAGCTCCTATTTACCAATACATGGGTTTGGGAGAGGTACTGGGTAACTGGTACGTTTTATCTCCTATTTACCAATACATGGGTTTTGGAGAGGTACTGGGTAACTGATATGTTTTAGCTCTTATTTACTGAGACATGGGTTTGGGAGAGGTACTGGGTAATTAGTACGTTTTATCTCCTATTTACCAATACATGGGTTTGGGAGAGGTACTGGGTAATTGGTATGTTTTATCTCCTATTTACCAATACATGGGTTTGGGAGAGGTACTGGGTAACTGGTACGTTTTAGCTCCTATTTACCAATACATGGGTTTGGGAGAGGTACTGGGTAACTGGTATGTTTTATCTCCTATTTACCAATACATGGGTTTGGGAGAGGTACTGGGTAACTGATATGTTTTAGCTCTTATTTATTGATACATGGGTTTGGGAGAGGAACTGGGCAATTGGTATGTTTTAGCTATTTACTGATACATGGGTTTGGGAGGGTACTTGGTAATTAGTATGTTTTAGCTCCTATTTACCAATACATGGGTTTGGGAGAGGTACTGGGCAATTGGTATGTTTTAGCTCCTATTTACTGATACATGGGTTTGGGAGGGTACTTGGTAATTAGTATGTTTTAGCTCCTATTTACCGATACATGGGTTTAGGAGAGGTACTGGGTAATTGGTATGTTTTAGCTCCTATTCACCAATACATGGGTGTCACGGGGATTCTATAATACCCGTAACTGAATAAAACACGATTATCAAAATATCTCTCCTAACTGTATATCTATTAGATCTCTCTGTAACAGGCAGTTCAAAACCGCTTTGGCTCGTCTCTAGGTATGATAAGAGATACGATCTTATATAAAGTATATGTAATATAGCACGTTTAGTTCACTAGAAAACACAACAAAAAGACAATAGACTTTGGAATCTGTATTAATCTACGCTGACAAATGTACTGCCGCAGTAGTTAATTAATAACAACAATAATAACAACCCAGAACTGTTCACTTAATTAGTTAATCTCTAGGTGTCTAGTTTACACAATATGCTAATCACTTCACCGTGACACAACACCCACACATTGATAATTGAGAAACGCTTCCAGGGGAACTTAATTAATAAAGGAATTACAGCTCTATTCCTAACTGGTTAATTTTTAATTAACCCTAACTACTCATTCAGTAACCTTGTAACACAGAATTAATACTGGTACCTATCACAATAAAGACAATAACCTACAGTTTACCTAGGTCTTCTAGGATGACTGGCCAAGCTTTATATTACCAAATACTCGTATAATGTTACAACAAAAAGTCTACGATTTACTTCGTCAGATGACCGAAGACACTGTCTAAAGAATGTTGGTATAATACAGTATTAAAATATTTAAAGTCACATCAATCACATCAAGGTTATACACAGAGCAGAAAATATATATTTACCAAAGTCCCGTCTGAACTAATATAGATCGTTCAGTGGACGACGTCCGTGATCCCCTGGAGCCTTCCTAGTTCTCCTCGTTATCTCAAAAAAACTAGCTATTTATTATAAATCAGAATATCGCCTGGGGGTACAAGGCGGTCCTCCCCCTATCAAGTGATATATCCCCAACTCCCAGAGACGCATTTTTCTCTTTGATCGCCAGACTTACTGACGCCTTGGTCGCCAAAAATTCCATGGTCGCGCGGAGGTATTACGTAACTACTAGCCACATGGCCTCCACACCTGCTCTGGGTGTGTATTAGAAAAGCTCGATGACCGTCGCGCAGAAGTATTACGTAACAAGTTACCCACCTGGATAAGTGCAATTTGGAACTGCACACGGCCTTCTAAAACAATTAATATCGCCACAGGTGAAAAGAAATTAAGAGCATGTACCGTCACAATGGGTTTGGGAGAGGTACTGGGTAAATGG
>NC_054708.1:54896736-54907361 GCF_016097555.1 Gigantopelta aegis | reverse complement strand
TGTCCAAGAAGACCATTACTTGTGACGAGTATTACTGGTGCATTGTCAGTTTCGATGGCAATGCAGTTTTCTTTCCAGGTCATCTCGTCAATACCAAGTCTGGAAATTTCCCCATGAGAAGTTCTGCAGTGTTAAGGCCTGTACCCGCCTTGTCCAAGGACGACACACAGCAGGCATGTCCTGATCTCCCCTTTCCAGGTCAGAAGAAACTTATGACCAGCGGGTAGAGGGTCGTTTCCATCGCTCGGTCATTCCCTCCATTAGTCACCAGAGAAAAAGGCCCTGAAAAGACAAACGTAACATAAATCCATGGAAACATTAAGCTCCACCCTCTCAAGTGGCATATCCTTTCAGACTAATTAAATATCACTGTTAGCACTAGCTTAAACTGTGAAACATTTTTTTCTCCTTCGAACATTATTACGATTATCATAATGATTATTTTTAGTGTTTGTTTTAGGGCCCGCCAACCACAAATGGTCTTGTCAGGGCTACCTGGAATACATAACAGCATTCCATTACATTACAAATTACAAACATGCTGCACATATCGACCAAATTACTCATCACCTAACTGTTCATAGAAAAGAAAAAACAGAGCCACACAAAAGAGCGAACCTTTCAAAAAACAGTTGAAGAAATTTGTAGAACAAACCCGTGCTAATTGGAAAAAAAACAGAAGAAGAAGAAAGACTAGGTGAAAGAACAAGAGAGGAGACAGAAAATGGGTTCAATTGACAGCCTTGATTCAACACAAGAGGGTGGTGGAAGAGAGATCAGGACCTCCAGCTTTTCTTTTCATTAAAATGAGATATCAAAAATATAAATTTACCACTTTTCCTAGCCTTGACCAAGTCCAATTGAGATTCTGTGGCAAACGTTTTCAGTAGACAGAATGTCTTTGTTTTCGCTAATAAAAACGCCCGAGCCTCTTCTGACTTCGGGAACATGGTGGTGAACAATGGCCCAGCTTTATCTGATGCTGCCAATGGCAAATTGTGTTCCAGCAAGAATGCAGTAAACAACATCTGAAAAGAATAGCCTGACGTTATAGTAACTAAAAGCAGCAATGAGTAGCAATAATAAACAATATTTGTGGTGGACCTATCCAAGTGTATGTCCAGTCAGAGAGAGATATAGATATCCTTTTCCACAGTCAGTATTTTGTTTTAAATATGAATATAAGATAGCATGTATTTACCAAATTAGCCAGTACAGTTCTTGATACAATGATAAATCTGTCATTGCTTTAAAAGAGAGAGAGAGAGAGAGAGAGAGAGAGAGAGAGAGAGAGAGAGAGAGAGAGAGAGAGAGAGAGAGAGAGAGCGAGCGAGAGAGATGATTAGCAGTCAACAGTGTGACCATTGTTATGTCTAAACACCTAGGCCTAGTCCTATATTAAATACAGATTCACAAGCAATAAAATATCTAGACAGCTAGTTAAATTTTTCAAATTGTCATCCACAAATGTATGACTTCAAACATTACCTCGGCTTTGATGGTGCTATAGTTCGAAGTGCCTGAGAAGCATGAGCTGATCTTCGGTGTTTTCATAACTTAATCTTCAGCTGAGACGTTCCGAGAATGTTTGGCTGTTTTCACGTGTGCCATGATATTCAGGCCTCCATACGAAATATTGATGTTGCACCAGCAGATTTTGCAAAGTGCATAGAATTCGCCATACCGGGACTTATCTATGAAGGAAAAAACTTTGTACTTTGTCAAAAACTGTTGCAGCGATTTGTTTTTTAATTCACTTTTCTGGGCCACTATAGCCAAAAGCTTTCACCGAAGTAGTCATCTTCCCATAACTCATCTTTGTATTTTATGTACACATTGATCTACTAGTAGTGAATTAAATTTGGTCCTCTTATTTCTTTCCATCAGAACATATATGAAATATGAAGGATTAAAAAGAAATTATTTTATTTAAACTATCAAATACCTTAACTTAGAAAAGAAATTTTTCTTTTTCTCCGGAAGTTTCATCTTGTCATCCACAGGTTCCTCTGATTTCAGTACAGTGTCAGGTTTCATCTTGTCATCCACAGGTTCCTCTGATTTCAGTACAGTGTCAGGTTTCATCTTGTCATCCACAGGTTCCTCTGATTTCAGTACAGTGTCAGGTTTCATCTTGTCATCCACAGGTTCCTCTGATTTCAGTACAGTGTCAGGTTTCATCTTGTCATCCACAGGTTCCTCTGATTTCAGTACAGTGTCAGGTTTCATCTTGTCATCCACAGGTTCCTCTGATTTCAGTACAGTGTCAGGTTTCATCTTGTCATCCACAGGTTCCTCTGATTTCAGTACAGTGTCAGGTTTCAGCTTGTCATCCACAGGTTCCTCTGATTTCAGTACAGTGTCAGGTTTCGGATTGGTTAATTTAAACAACAAGATGATGATCATATTGACAGGAAACACTATCAGGGCACTCTGGATTCCGATTACAAAGTCCACCAGTGAGAGGTGAAAATCTCCGTAATCGATCTGGTCCTTGGGATCATCTCGTGGAATTCCGTGGAACATGATGTTAGTGAGCATTGTCGACAGGAGAATACAGAGAGCACATGTGAGACGCTGGATACGCGTAAAATGGCTTGTCGGAGGTTTGGAGAAGATGCTGATCCAGATGTGTCCATTGCGGAAGTCGCGACTAGTTGTGTGCATGAACTGGTAGAAACGCTTCTTTGCAAAAGTTGCATCTTCAATGGCTGGGATGTCTGCTTGAAGAGTTCCCAGTCCTTTATCAATGCTGAGCCATTCATCATAGACACAGTGCCATACCTCTTCAGTCTGGACATCCTTGACAACAATTTCTTTCAGGTACCTACATATATAAAACAGTGATTTGTCTGAGAATATAAAACATAAAACAAAAAAGTCCTACATAAATAAAACAGTGATTTGTCTGAGAATATAACCCATAAAACAAAAATAGTCCTACATACATAAGACAGTGATTTGTCTAAGAATATAATACATAAAATAAAAACAGTCCTACTTACATTAGACAGTGATTTGTCTGAGAATACAATACATTAAAAAAAATCAGTCCTACATACATAAGACAGTGATTTGTCTGAGAATACAATACATTCAACAAAATCAGTCCTACATACATAAGACAGTGATTTGTCTGAGAATATGATACATAAAACAAAATCAGTCTTACATACCAAGATGGCTGTTGTCCACTGTTGTCATGCCATATAACCACAGATTTAATGTGGCCCAGACTTCCGCTGGTCTTGAGTAGAAACCAGTTCTCCGCACCAGATGTGAAGAGTTCCTTATTGCTGTCAAACATGGCATGCCGTGAAGATCTTCCTCTCTTCCCACAGAGGTACATGAACACTCTGGAGGTGGTACCAGCCTGCGCCCACCAGCCAGTGACCATGCAGATCATGTACACATAGTGGTCTCCAGGAAAGTTGTCACCAAGCATTGTGATACCAGTCTGTAGAGGTAAGAATACAAATATACGGACAGCAAATCACACATTCGGACTGTGTAGTTTACCACAAGAAACATATGTACATGTTTAACAGTGTGAACAGTAATTTGAGGAAGGTTTCAAATCAAAGAAAATATGTGTTACAAGTTGAAGCTGATTTATTTAAACCTTATAACATATGTATGAATGACCAGATCACCGAATCAAACAACCAGTCAATGAATGTTTAACACTCAAGCTGAAAAATACATATTGATTTATGTATCAAATAAATATACACAACTTCACATAGGTTGTTTTCAATTTCTATTTATTGCACAAGTTTATTAGTGCAAGAATATATACCACGATACCACATAGCAGTTGTTTGGTATGTTCATGCACAAAATAAATGGTTTTTAATTTAAAGTTTCATGGATTTACTTAACGTTAATAAGCAATCTTGTGTAATGTTTTGTAATTTGTATATGATGTACAGACCTGTCAACTCTCCCGGATTCCACTGGAGATTCCCAGTATTTAATCAAGTCTCCCGTGAGAAAAAAGTTTATCCCAGGAAAACTTTATTTACTAAGCATAAACAAAATTCAAGCTACCGTGGCTGTGTATTGACATTCTGTGTTGCCATATATATTCTTCAAAAAAAGTAGAGGAATTCTAATAAGAATTTACAATTGCCAAAATTGTAAGGTATATTAGCTGTGGGGAATGGTTATATGATAATAGTGAATTAATTGGGCAAACCTTACAAACGGTAGTTCAGTATTACAGTAGGTTTTGTGACCACCAAAGATCTTGAAGGACGATTAAGGTCAGAAGTGAAATTTGAAAGTAGAAATAATAAAAATGACTCAAAACAAAACAATAACAACTGTATGATGAACAGAATGAAAACGATTGACAGAAATAATGTTCCACAGTGATTAATGGACCTTCATGTAAATTGTCAAAATCGAGAATGACACCCCACGCACGTGTACAGGACAACAGTGTGATGTATGTGCAAACTATGGAATGCGTTTCGGTGTGTTGATAAACAGGCCTGAACGTTCTTTACTAGGATGTTCTGTCTAATAGTTGACATTTAACATTAATATTAATATTTCAGGTCCCTCTACTTTTTTTTTAAGAGTATATATATAACTATCCACTTTAGTCCTAATAACGCCTCTGACCAGACCTGTCAACCCTGCCAGATTCCGTGGAAGTCTCCTGGTATTTGATCAAACCTCCTGGTAAATGAAATTTGTATAAGCATGAAAAAAAAATCGATCTACGTTCGCTAAAATAAAATAAGGGAAGCAACTCCACCTTTTTGTTTTTATTCAGACAAAGTAACAGGCCGAATTGTCCCAACTGTTTAACGTTTCCCGAAGAGAAAATTGTGGGATATATTGTTAAAAAACCCACATGGAGTTTATAAAATGTTATTATACTGTTAAGTTTGTTGTCATCGTAATGGCTATGACGCGTGTTACCACTGATTCAACAGGCTGTGTATTGACACTCAGTGTTGCCATATATAAAACTATCCAATTTAGTCATAATAATGTGTCTGACTTGTCAAACGTGTTCCCACTAGATTACATAATGTAACTATGACCAGTTTGGTGCAGAGTTGACAGCTATACAAACCATGTTAAAATCACATGTCAGAGCTAGACAACGAAAAACCAAATTAGCTATATAAGGAGGAGAAGCCACGGTGACGTCACATGTTTTGATCACGTGGTACCGTGAGAGCACTTGTAGGCAAGAAACCGCTGTTGACATTAGTAGTAATGAGCAATGGAATGTTTTTTCATCAAACAGTGTAGACTAGTTTTGATGAATGGTATTTTGTCATGGTAATTCATACACTGTTGTTAGCTTCACTGTAGGAAGGATTGTTGAATTAGTTTCATCAAATACCACTGGAACGAAATGTTGAACAGTAAGCTGACAATTTAACAATCAACTTTGCCCATCCCACTACGGAGATCATCATTTTATACAAGGTTTGTTGTATGTTATTCATTCGTAATACTAGTACACGTCAGTATTTTAAATTTATTGAAATGAAAAATTGAAAAGATAAGAAAATTAAAATGAAAAAACCCCAAAACACAACACCAAACTGGGACATGGAAACAATGATGTATATGATGACAGTACCCAGTCAATCGACAAACAGCGTTTTATGTAACTATTTGTTTGTATTGACAGATCCATTATAGTGGGTAAAAAAGATTCTCAGTATATTTTATATTCTATCATGCCATAAAATATGTAGTTTGCTGGAGTATTTATATTTTTAATTAAATATTAAACATGGAGCTGTGTGTGTGTGTGTGTGTGTGTGTGTGTGTGTGTATGTGTATGTGTATGTGTGATGTGTGTTTGTTTGTGTTTGTGTGTGTGCATGTGTGTACGTGTGATAGTCAAATCATGCTATAGTTACTAATACTAATATGTACACAATATAAAACTTTCATATTTACATCATAGAAAATTAACAATTTTCATATTTTTTTCTACATATCAATGATTCCTGTTTATGGAAAAATAGACAACTGGCAGCTCTTGGATAAAATGAGGGCCTTTCAGGATGAATTTAGGGCCTTTTAGGGTGAATTAAGGGATGCTGAAGAGAACACTGGTATCAGATTCAGAGATTCGTTTCTACGGTATCTCATGTTTCCGTGCACAAGAAGGATACCAGAACTTTTTTTTCACTGACTTTCCAAACTATGCAATATTACTGGGGCTATTCAGTATGTGATGATGACATTGATAACACTTGGACTTAATCTTTTTCTCAGGATCTCTATTTTCTAATAAAAACAGAATTTACAAAATCAATAAAAATAAAAAATAATTTTTTTATATCATTATAAACCAAATATCATATGATATTTGCATTGTGTTAATTTGTGTCTTAATTTAAAACATAAAAACATTTAGTTGTTTTAACTGGTTTATTGATCAGGTTGAAAGTGAAAGCCTTTGAAACTGTGCCTCTTGTCAAAGGTAATAGACACTGTTTGGGATTTGAAAGGAAGGAATCTTTTATTTAATGATGCACTCAAGTCATTTTAATTACGAATATATGGAGTCGAACATGTTTAGGGATCACACAGATAATATTAGGGAGGAAACATTCACGTACATGTACATGTATACACACACACACACACACACACACACACACACACACACACACACACACACATACATACACATACATATATATATACATATACATAGATATAAACACTTTTATTAAAAGTGTATTTGTTGCAGGCAAATGGATTAAATTGATCACCATTCGGTTTTATAATTTCAAACTTTAAATATCCATCGGTTAGTACCATTCCTAAATTTCTATGAAAGCACTGGTCGGCTTGACCAATGAAATTACAGTTACAGCTGTACGCAGTGTGCCATCACACTAAACATCGAAGACGAAAGAAATACTAGTGGAGAAACACCCACCCACCTCCCCTTTTACCTAAATCATGAGAACAAATCATGCTATGTAGTTTTATTGTATTACATATATATGCATACATGTATAGATATTCTATCAGATCGAATATGCAGGTCTGTGACATGTTTTATGTATGGCGGTAGTTTAATGCCCACCTTTGATGGGAATTTTGGTTAATTAGTTAATTAATTATTAAATGTTTTGTATCAGTATGATGTCGTTTAAAATAAACGGCCAATTTTCAATTCAATATGTGTAATGTTTTTATTTAGAGAAAATTCCCACCTAAACGAGCTCACTGGGTTGGTTGGAATGACAGTTGTCCTGCTACAAATATATTTACAGTAAAAGAATGTTAGAAAATGTCCTGAAGATGGAACCGCAACCTTGAGGGACCAAGTAAATTTAAGGTGTATTCGGTTTAAAAGACCAAGTCCTGTACTAATATTTAAAAAGGGACACTGTAGCTAGGACCAATGTATGTGTGGTCATGGAACAGGTACTGTAACTAAATTTAGTATCCTCCATTTTAATACAATGTGTTAATATGTATCCAATGTCAGTAACTTAAGGAATAAAAAAGAATTTATAAAATTAATAGTTTTAAAGTTTTGTAAAGTTTTCTAATAAGATATTTACTTGCTTAAAGTTTAAACTTTATTGTTGATGAAAAGCCTTACAAATGAACCAGTCTTGTCTACTGGTTGTTCATTTGTAACAACTGTTAAAACACACACACACACACACACACACACACACACACACACACACACAGATAGACACACACACACACACACAGACACACACACACACACACACATGTATGTATGTATGTATTGATGTATTTATATCTATATATTGTATGTATGTCGAGGTTGACTGTTACATACATAGATATTAACGCACTGGCGCAGGGGATAATTAAATCCTTTCTGGCCTCACAAATTGTCCCATGCCGTTGCTGGGACTCGAACCTGTGGCACCGATTCGCCCACAAATTGCAAGACTAACCACGATACTCTCTGAGCTATCGAAGCTTCCATAAAAAGGAAGTTCTTTAACTCAACCATATGCATGGGGCCTACAATCTACGTGGTCGATCCCGCTTACGTGAATGAAACAGTGGGCAGACCTGGCACTGGCTAGTATGTATTGATGTATGAATATCTATATATTGTATGTATGTCGAGGTTGACTGTTACATACATAGATATTAACGCATTGGCGCAGGGGATAATTAAATCCTTTCTGGCCTCACAAATTGTCCCATGCCGTTGCTGGGACTCGAACCTGTGGCACCAATTCGCCCGCAAATTGCAAGACTAACCACGATACTCTCTGAGCTATCGAAGCTTCCATAAAAAGGAAGTTCTTTAACTCAACCATATGCATGGGGCCTACAATCTACGCGGTCGATCCCGCTTACGTGCATGAAACAGTGGGCAGACCTGGCACTGGCTAGTATGTATTGATGTATGAATATCTATATATTGTATGTATGTCGAGGTTGACTGTTACATACATAGATATTAACGCACTGGTGCAGGGGATAATTAAATCCTTTCTGGCCTCACAAATTGTCCCATGCCATTGCTGGGTCTCGAACCTGTGGCACCGATTCGCCCGCAAATTGCAAGACTAACCACGATGTATGTATGTATGTATGTATGTATAATTTATTCATGTGAAAAAAAGAAAAACAAGAGGAAGTTTGTTATAGTCTTAACCTCGGCCAATCGTCAAATATTTTGGGACAAAAGGATACATGTATCTCTTCCATATAGAAGCTATGTAGAATAGCGTTCCCGTGCTACAAGCGGTAATTTAAGCACATGTATTGGCCATTGTTTGCTATTCACGCTAGACTAGTTCGCTTTGTTACTACTGGCCATTGTCGACTTTTCCCTACCAGATGTGCGTGCACGCTGATATGTGACGTCATTTCCCTAAACACATGGCTGGTCCTATACTTGTATCAGTTAGTTTTGTATGTTAGTGAAGTAAAATGGTGGTAACAAGAGTACACTTCAAGGGATTATTTGTGTACAATTAATAAATGTTGTGTTTGACAAAACGTTACTCACGAAAATTGGTATATTTCACATGTCAGTAATGAGGTTTTATTTATGATTAGTGGAAATACAATGTTTATTATACGTTATAATGATTTTAAATAAGTACCAGACCATTGTTCCTCATTATAGTAAAAACTCAATATTAAGTTATACGATTTATATAAATTTTTCTTAGGTACTTAGGTACACAAATCACACGTGATGTAATGTAACCTGAAGAGTAATACCGTAAATGTACTAATTAATGTTTAAATTTCTTGTTCGTGTTTTGAACATTTTTGGATAAAAGAGTTATTTTTTTAAATATGTATTAAATCATAATAATATTTAAACTTTAAAATAAAAAAGAGTAATATACATACATACATACCAGGGGGGGGGTAAAAATAAAATTGTCAATCGGTCCCACTTGATGTCATCATTAACGGAGGGGGGGGGGTGCGAGTGGAAAAAAGAAAGGAATAAAAAACTTTTTTTTATCACATCAGTGACCCCCCCCCCCCACAATAATTGTATATATATTTTACATAATGGAATAAATAATATAAAGAAGGAATAAAAGTTATGAATTTAAATCCCATACATGTATAAAAAGTACGAATATTCAGTACGGTGTCCTGAAAATTAATAAAAGATTGCAACTTTGAAGCGTTTGACAACCTGAGCCAGCACATGTTTAGACAAAGAGATTAATAACGTCATCACTGATTGGACGAAATATGACCTCTATTGGCTCTTGCGATAACCTGTACATGTAGCTGTTCTGCTTACTCCCACTTGTTAACAAAAAAGGTGGAAACCTTTTGTTAATTTTAAAATCCTTTATAATTATTGGATAGACTACATTGAACAGTCAACAATAAATACATTTATAGATTGTTTCAGTATATTTTATGCTATTTCAAGCAGTTTGTATTGCACAAAAGTGTCTTGTTTCGGACTAGGACACTCGACCCGACAAAGCTCCGTACATAGGTGTTGACAGGTGTTGATTGTAACCAGTTGCAAACTCTGGGTCCTTTGTTTTAATTGGAGTGTAATACCTTGATGGCTCTCTCGCCAAGAATGGTGTTATTGTTAACATCTCTTTAATCGCTTGACCGGCTCAGCAACTTTGACAAAATTAATGTCTAGCCTAGTGGCTGTGGATTGACACTACTGTAGGTCCGACTTCAGCGACAGACGATATATACTGAGGCAGACTTTAAAATCACAGACGTCTGAAACACCAGCCATATTGACCACTATTTATTTATTATTTTAAATCATGCATGAGATACCGATGTCTGGGCAGGCCGGTCCACTTGACGGATAAGAATTTGTTCCAATAATAGAAATGGACAGGTGCTTCGGACCGACAAGAATGATAAAAGTGGGACCGCCAAACACACGTTTTTTAAAAATAATTTCAGTCTCAGAGATCGAGAATCGGTCCCAGACCGGGAGAAAAGGGCTTTTCCCCACCTCTGATACATACATACCAATCTGATTAAAATTAGCTCTACTGGTCTACCAGTAGATCTAACAGCATTGTGTGGACTCCCATGTCCAGGTGACATTTCATCTATAAATAACAATTTAAATATCGACCAATTACACTTTGCCTTTTATAGCGTTATTTGGGAGC
>NC_054708.1:54819236-54891736 GCF_016097555.1 Gigantopelta aegis | reverse complement strand
CAGTATATTATAACGCTATATACAAAATTTCATCTCAATATCTTAAGGCATTGCAAATCAAAAGTCTGGAAAACTAATTTTTATATCTCCTAAGTTCAAGGACCATAACTCCATAACAGTATATAATAAAGCTATATACAAATTTCAGCTCAATATCTCAAGGCCTTCTGATAGTAAAAACGTTTTTTTTTTAAATTTTAACACCAAGTAGTAGTGCACTGTTTTATGTCACATTGTATCCAAACTTTAACAATGTGCCAAGCAGTTGTCTTCTTTTTTTTTTTTTTATTGTCCCCAGAAACATAAGCAAGGTCAAGGTTGGGGCCTTGAATCATTGCTGTACATGCTATTATTGTATATACATAAACGATACATAATTAAAGCTATACACTCGTATATAAAGCACTTATTAAACAATATGTGTATACATGTGCGTGTGAGAGAGAGAGAGAGAGAGAGAGAGAGAGAGAGAGAGAGAGAGAGAGAGAGAGAGAGAGAGAGAGAGAGAGAGAGAGAGAGAGAGAGGGGGGGGGAGACAGACAGACAGACACGGACGTGTGGAGTAACAGGGATGAAGCCAAAGATAGACGAAAGGGAAAACAAACAGTGCAAGCCGTATGCACACATACATAGTATTCAATATTAAGATGAAACAGATAGGCTTAACATGATACTGTAAAACAGGATATTAGCAATGCAAAAGCCTTACATAACTGAAGAGGAAATATTCTGGAGACTAGGAAGAAGAGTACTAGAAATAGAAACAAAGAGCGAGAAAAGAAAGAAGAAGAAACAAAAAACAAACAAAACCCCACCTTTCTTGAAAGGTAAATAAGATCAATGCGATCTTAAAAAGAAAAGAAATTATAGAAAGTTGAGATACGTTTTCCGAACTGGCGATATTTTGCATAAAAGTATGTTTATTAGCTTATTCGTATATTTTGTTATTAATAAGTTTATACATGAATTTATACAATTTGTTTGAGGAATTGCTGCCAAGGTTCCCACTGATCATCAAAGTCTTTATACAGGCAATTTTTATAAAATATATATTTTTCAATCTGTATTTTATCAATAATGAATCTTAGCATTGCGTTTTTATTTAATCTGATCTTTTGTAATTTCGTTCTATATATATAATACTTAATATTAATAATGAACCAATTAATAAAACAATGCTTTTTTGTTATGATACCAAATAAAACCATGTTTTTATCCAACTGAAAATTGTCACCTTTTTTAATGCCCATTCTTCTACTGCTTTCCATAGGACAGTAACTTTAGAGCACTCATAAAATAAGTGTTCCAGTGTTTCTGGCATAAGATGGCATATTTTATTTTATTTAGAAATATATTTGTAGCTGTTATCCTGTGTAAAATTTTATACTGAAACCATAATAAAGATGAGTCTTTAATAGTTTTGAATGGTAGAGCATAATACTTTCCCCATACTTGTGAAGTGAAGTCAAACCCCAATACTGGATATCTTTTTTGGGACGTAGGAACTATTGTAGTGCGATTTAATATTGCGTATATTTGCTTACTTAGGTTTGTATCTTTTAAAAATAGTTTTATTTTAAAGGGAAGAATCGGGTTGCAAACAGTGTTAAAACTTTGGTTGTTTGATTTTGTTGTTTTACAAATATATAATTTAATGGCTGTGATTAAAGAAGCATATTCTAAAAAATTGGATTGTACTTGATATTTTGTTATGAAAGTATTGTAATTCATTAATGTCCCATTTTCGTCTATTAGATCTTGAATCAATATTATGCCTTTTTGCAAATACTTCATATAAATAAAAGGTTTGCCGGTTGTTTTTTTAATTTTGCTATTGTACCAAATGTTTAGGCTCATTAGATCTTCATTATTATCAGGCGTTTCTTTCTGTTGAATGGTAAGTAAGCTTTGTAATACATCTTTCCAAATTTAATTGTTGTTATTTTTAGCTGAATATAATAATCTCCATATTTAATCATATTTGCTGTCGTTAAACCTGTTACAGCTTGGAAAAGATGTGTCCATTTCGAGTTTGATATTAGAAGTCTTCTTAACCAAGTAGCTTTTAACGCAGTTGTAAAATTTCTAATGTTTAGCATTTTGATGCCTCCATGCATCTACATAGTCTTGCATTAGTACTTCTCTTTTGACTTTTTCTGGTTTGTTTTGCCAAATAAAATTAAAAAAACATTTTAGTTATTTGTTACTTGATCTGGTACATTTGGTAATGCAATTAATAAATGTGTTATTTTTGAAATTATTAAAGTTTTGATAACAATGACGCAACCCAGTGGAGTTAATTTTCTAGTGGACCATTGTTTTAACTTTTTTTTCATCTCCATTAACTTCGGTTCAAAGTTAGTTTGAATCAATTCTTCAATATTAACTGAAAAATATACTCCTAGTAAGGTAAAGGTTTCTGCACCCCATTCTAAAATGGATGATGAAAAACATCTTTTGAATATTTTTTACTGCCTATCCAGATGATTTTTGATTTTGAGTAGTTTATGTTTAATCCAGATACGTTGGCATACAGGTCTAATATTTTTAGAGTGCTATCCAGGGATTTGTGGGTTCCATCTAAAATAAAGGAGGTGTCATCAGCATACTGTGATATTAAATATTCTTGCCCGTTTACAGTTATACCTTTGATATCCTTTGAATTTCTTATTAATATAGCTAGTATCTCGGCGCAAATTATGAAAATATAGGGGGAAAGTGGATCGCCTTGTCTACAACCTCTTTCTAGTTTAAAACTTTCTGACAGAAATCCATTTTGTAAAATCCTTGATTCTGAGTTATTATAAAATGTTTTAATCCATGATTTAATTGACATTTTAAAATTGAAAAACTCAAGTGCTTGTTCAACGAATGACCAAGAGACAGAGTCAAAAGCCTTTTCAAAATCTACCAGGAACAATAAGCCTGGAATTTTATTAACTTCTGTATATTGCATTATATCGTACATTAGTCTTATATTTTCAGCTAAAAATCGACCTTTAATGAACCCAGTTTGATCTTTTGAAATTATTTTATCTAGCACTTTTTTAATTCTGTTAGCAATGCAGCCAGAGGCAATTTTGTATATACAATTTAATAGTGTAATTGGTCGCCAGTTTCTTAAAAAGTGTTTACATTTATTAGGTTTTGGTATGCATGTAATAATCCCAAATTTTTGTGTGTTGGACATTTCGTTTATATTGTAGCTGTAATTAATGGATCTAACAATACTAACATACCTCTGGGAAAAGTGGGTAAATGAAAGTTAAACTTGATCAGTAACAGTATATTATAACGCTATATACAAATTTCAGCTCAATATCTCAAGGCCTTCTGATAGTAAAAACGTTTTTTTTTTTAATTTTAACACCAAGTAGTAGTGCACTGTTTCACTGTTTTATGTGAGATTGTATCAGAACTTTAACAATGTGCCAAGCAGTAGTCTGGCACTCATCAATGTGCCAAGCAGTAGTCTGGCACTCATCAATGTGCCAAGCAGTAGTCTGGCACTCATCAATGTGCCAAGCAGTAGTCTGGCACTCATCAATGTGCCAAGCAGTAGTCTGGCACTCATCAATGTGCCAAGCAGTAGTCTGGCACTCATCAATTTGCAATGAATAAGTAGAGAAAATAAAATGGGTCCAGCGTGCATATACTACTTAATGGCTGTTAATTTTAAACAGCATAAAATTCAAGTTTGGTCCTAGTAAAGTGTGCCTGTTATTTTCTAGCAATTCTATTTTCACCAGTTACCATGGTAATGGTATCAAAGTTACGTTTAAAGGGGGAAAAAAGAAGAAAAGAAAAAAAAAGGAAAACAAATATTATAAAGCAAATAATGTTAACAATACCTGATAAAACATATTTATTTGACAAGTGACACCGCCTTTAGCGGCAACATCATTCATATGTTACTGTTTCATGAGGGAATTTGTAGGTTTTAACCTCTTCCTCTCTCTTTTTTTAATCATTTCTGCTTACTCTCACACTCAGTCAAGCTGCTATCAATGTATTAAAATAATTTTAATGTTGAGCATAAAATAAAAAAACAACTGCAAAACATTATCAAGTGTTTTCTTCTGATGAACTCGGGGCAAGCATGCACACTATTGATAAACTAAAGGATCTCTGTGATGATAGGATCGTGATTTGGGGCCAGATCAAATGTTTGAACTGGGACTATAGGAACGTGAAAAGAAACTTCAGAAAAAGTCAGCGATCGGATCCTGACTTGGTGCCATATTAAATGTTCAAATCGTGACTATAAAAAACGGGAAATCAAGTTTTAAAAATGTTAACAGTGATCCGTTTTGAAAAACAGCTTCCCAAAATTGAAGAATGCGTACGAACCCTATCTGATAAAAAGTCTAGGAGGAGATGGACTAAACTAAAGAAATAAGAATTCTAAATTTCCAAAATATCTCTTGATTAGTTTGTGGAGACTGCCACAGAGGATCATTGTGCCAAGTTTCAGAATAATTCAATGATAACTTGAGAAAGACTTCAAAGGAAATGTTGATGAATGGATGCAAAGGACAAATCGTAATTAGGAAATCTTTGCTGACAAATTAGTAAAGCTAATAAAATGTAGCTGGATTTGGTAAAATTGACAACTTAAGGCTAGGCATTGTCGATATCGTAATTTATTGGTAAAAAAAAGCTGTAATTAAGAAAACTATTTTAAACTGTCTAATAACCAACATCAATGTTCTTAATCATTACAATTTGTATCATATGACAACTCAGGATATGCATTCTGTTGTAACCTGACCATATTATAATTACACTTCTAGTGTCTATACAAAATGCTGACCATGAAATACATAGTTTCAGTAATGGAATCATTAGTTGTTAAGTAGCTTTGAAGTTTTACCTGCCATAGCTAAAGAGCTTTCTCAACAGGTCACCATGTACAAGTCACAATACACTGTCAATTTGTCCAAGTAACATGGACAACTAACATTCATTTAGACATTTTTCTTCTAATCCTAAAAATGAGTCCTTACAATGCTAACAAAATACATGTATGACAACGGATTCAGAATATTAGTTTATACAGATTCAACTCTCACAGTTATTGTCCTTTTTTCATAGAGGATAAACAGATTTTTAGTTCTCTATGGCAGACTTCTAGAATACGGTGGCCCGATGTCCGACGCCTTAAGCCTTAAACTGCAATACATGTACACTTTATGCTAATAAAGGTTCTTAATTGTTTCTTTTCTCTTTTTGTTTTTTGGAGGGTGGGTGGTGGGTGAGTTCCCATTCATAAGTAAATAAATAATGTTGTTAATTGTTGTAATATCTCAGTAACATGGATTATTTTTTATAACTTAGGTGGTTTTAGTGCATGGAAACAATTATTTTAAAATTTTACTAGGTACGGTAACTTTATTCTAAACTGATGAAAATTATTTGCATATTTTTCTAAACAAACCATAAAGCATGCCCAATAACCCAAATCTGTTGTATAAATTGACAAATTGATTAAACATGATGTCAGTATGAAAAATGGACATTAAAAAGTTAATTATTTTAATTTACTGTTTTTTTTTGTTTTATCAACAGTTAAAATTGGGCAAGTGAATTTTTCACCATGGCCAGTGAATTTTCAAATCCACTGGCCCTATGGCAAGTGAATTTTAAAAATATTCTAGAACCCCTGCTATGGTACTAAGTCTTCGCCATGAGTAAAATCAAAGCAAGCTGAAAATCACTCTCCTGAAATGGTGTTATTTTATTGCAAGGCGATCAATTTGCTACTCACTCAAAACTTTCCAGGCGAGTGTGAAGGGGAGCAAGAGTGATTCCTCGCCTTTCCTAACAAGCACTGGCTTATGTCTATTTATTACCTTTGATGCAATTCCTTTATATTCCTCAGATTCTATTTTGCTTATTCAATTATTGTTGCAACATGTGATTATATAGGAGTCACGTGAATAACTGAATTGCGTCAACAGGGATAGGTCATTGTTCATGTGATTATATAGGAGTCACGTGAATAACTGAATTGTGTCAGCAGGGATAGGTCATTGTTCATGTGATTATATAGGAGTCACGTGAATAACTGAATTGCGTGAGCAGGGATAGGTCATTGTTCATGTGATTATATAGGAGTCACGTGAATAACTGAATTGCATCAGCAGGGATAGGTCATTGTTCATGTGATTATATAGGAGTCACGTGAATAACTGAATTGCGTGAGCAGGGATAGGTCATTGTTCATGTGATTATATAGGAGTCACGTGAATAACTGAATTGCGTCAGCAGGGATAGGTCATTGTTCATGTGATTATATAGGAGTCACCTGAATACCCGGTAACTGAATTGCGTCAGCAGGGATAGGTCATTGTTCATGTGATTATATAGGAGTCACCTGAATAACTGAATTGTGTCAGCAGGGATAGGTCATTGTTCATGTGATTATATAGGAGTCACCTGAATAACTGAATTGCGTCAGCAGGGATAGGTCATTGTTCATGTGATTATATAGGAGTCACGTGAATAACTGAATTGCGTCAGCAGGGATAGGTCATTGTTCATGTGATTATATAGGAGTCACCTGAATAACTGAATTGCGTGAGCAGGGATAGGTCATTGTTCATGTGATTATATAGGAGTCACGTGAATAACTGAATTGCGTGAGCAGGGATAGGTCATTGTTCATGTGATTATATAGGAGTCACGTGAATAACTGAATTGCGTCAGCAGGGATAGGTCATTGTTCATGTGATTATATAGGAGTCACCTGAATACCCGGTAACTGAATTGCATCAGCAGGGATAGGTCATTGTTCATGTGATTATATAGGAGTCACCTGAATAACTGAATTGCGTCAGCAGGGATAGGTCATTGTTCATGTGATTATATAGGAGTCACATGAATAACTGAATTGTGTCAGCAGGGATAGGTTTATGACATATCGCTATATTTCGTTCTCGGCTTGTTTTAACTGAGAGAAGATCCACACCATTAATAAAATTTGAATTTACATATTTCAATTATTTCATACAAGATTGTTTGTGTTTAACAACACCACTAGAGCACACTGATTATTATTTATCAGCTATTGTATGTCAAAGATTTGGTGATTTTTTACATATAATTTAAGAGAGGCAAGCTGCTAGGTGTTTCTATTAGTAGCATGGGATCTTTTATATACACCATCTCACAGATAGAATAGTGCATACCATGACATTTGATACAGTAGTCATGGTGTACTGGTTGAAATGAGAAATAGCCCAATAGATACACAGACTGGGATGGATCATAAACCAACGGAACATCAGGCAAATGCTTTACCAGAACGTTCTGCACCAAATTGACAATATCTTCAACTGCATAACGGTTGTAGACAACAATTCTTTACTTTATTGAACTTTCTTATTAATTATCTGCCTTGGGGTAATGTTTGATACTGAATTGTATATTGTCTGACATAAGACATGGCTCAAGTTTCAGATAAATTAAAAAACAAATGGATAAAAAATCCTGTACTGGCTATTTTTGTCCAGTGTTAAATTAAAAGACTGTATGACAAGTTACTCACCTATAGCTTATATGTAATGGCAATTGTACTATAAACCCCGGAAATACAGCCCTACCTTATTGGGAAATTCGTTATTGGTCTATTTGTTTAACGGGACAACATGACACTACTGTCAGATGACATTTCAAAAGCCATATAACCATAAATATTCCAACAAAAACTCACCTTAACTCTAATAACAAGATAGAAATTAGTGTCGTTCGTTCCAAGAATATGTTCTGGTAAGTATAATAGATGTGGATCTTGCTTATGGTTCTTGTATGTCAAGCGAGCTCCATCTTCCACTGGCCAGTCAAACCCATGCAATTCGAGATTCCTGAAGCTTACTTTGGATTCACTAGCTCCCAAAACCACCTCTAGTTTCAGCGACGAATCTACAGCAAAAATTTTCACAACCTGTGTTTTCCCTTCAATTACTGGAATAGCTACTCGTACAGTACTAGAATTTTTCACTTTATGACTGGTAGTGTCTATTGAGACATTCAAGGTGTACATTTTGTCTTCTTCCATCACATTAGATACTGAAAAAAACCAAGCAAATATAATTTCTTTAATTTTTTTTTATAAATAAATAATAATAATAATAATAATAATAATAATATATATATATATATATATATATATATATATATATATATATATATATATATATATATATATATATATATATACATATACATATACATATACATATACATATACATATATATATACATACACACACATACATACATTCACACACACATGCATATATATATACTCTTAAAAAAATTAGGGTAACTGTTAATAAGAATTTACAGTTGCCAAAATTGTAAGGTATATTAGCTGTGAGAAATGGTTATATGATAATAGTGAATTAATTTGCCAAACATTACAACTGGTAGTTCAGTATTACAGTAGGTTTTATGACCACCAAAGGTCTTGAAGGACAATTGGGGTCAGAAGTGAAATTTGAAAGTTGACGTTTTTTTATCAGTAGTGGATGATACTGCCACGATGTGTCATTCATTCAGTCGATGAGGCATACTGTGAATGAGTCTCCCAATGGCCATTTGAGGGAGTCTGTTCCACTCCTCTTAGAGTGCCTGATCAAGTTCCACTGACGTTGACGCACACGTCTCCTTATCATGTCCCAGACGTGTTCAATGAGGGAACGGTCTGGGCTCATTGCTGGACATAGCATTTGATTGATGTTGTGCTGCTGGAGGTGAGCATTGATGGTTCATGCTGGTGAGCACGGGCATTGTCGTCCTGAGAAACAAAACGTCGACCCACAGGCTTAGCAAACGAGACGACAAAGGGTGTCAGTATGTTGTCCTGGTAGTACTGCCCATTGACCCTTCCTTGCACAATATGGAGGGGGGGGGGGGGGTCTGTCAGTCATAGTTATACCACTCCACACCATAACCGATCCACCACAAAGTATGTCATGAATTTTGACATTAGCGTGCCGTTCATTTCACTTCTAGCTTGTACCCCCCCCCCCCCCACTAAAATGTGCAACCCACAAATTAGGACACTTGAAAATTATTACTATATCATTTTCAAAATCAATTAAAGTATGTTTTTATTTATTGAAACACCACTAAAGCACATTGACTATTAATCGGCAAAATCTTTTATATGCACCATCATAGACAGGTTAGCACATACCACGGCCGTAGATATACCAGTCGAAGTGCACTGGCTGGAATGAGAAATAGCCCAATGGGCCTGATGGGGATCGATCTCAAACCGACCGCGCATTTAACAAGCGATTTTAACCCTGGGCTACGTCCAGCCATGTGTAGACATTTTCAACAACATAAAAATGTATCATTTATGATCTTAGAAACAAAATAAATGTGACTAATGGACACAAAAGCATGTATGTATATATAAAGTAGTTTTATTAATCATATAGGTTACATTGCTTATTATTTCAGGGTACCGGTACACTGACAAACTGATGACCAAGCTGTGTGATGGAGTGATATCAAACCCATAACAACTTTCCTCCATCTTGGACTTGAACATATCCACCTTTCTATGTTCCAACTTTTAAGCGACCAGATATCGAAGAGGCCATAGCTACATATTGTGCTATATCCATAATTGAACATTTTCCATATTAGCACCTAAAACAGAACATTGATGTTTGTGTTAACAATCAGTTTAAAAATGTTTTTATAGCACTGAAGATATTACATAAAAGGCACCCGTGTGTCAACGACTAACACACTTGAATATATAGTCCAACAAGTGTTTATTAAAATACTAAGTGAAATAATATGGAATGACTAAATTGGTGCATTGTTTTATTCAAAGCAATTAATATTATCGATGTTCCAATGAAGGATTCTAATAGAACATTTATAAGTTTGCTTCTATTAATATGATAACAGATCATAAAAATCCATAAGCCATTGTGTGGGGCAATGTTGACCGTTAAATGTTCCTCTAGTTTAAATGATGGAATTAATGTGTACATAAAGAAAAAATAAATTAAATAGTTATTAAACTGTAGGGTATAGATCATGGTGTAGGATGGGACGGACTATATGTAATATTCCGTTCAGAACAGTCCCCTTCACCACGTGCTATATTATGTTTGTTTTGGTTTTTCAGTGTATTTCTGGGGACGCATGACCCGACCCCTCCCCTAAAAACACCACTAGCCAGTTACACAATTTCCTGCACATGCGCCTGTTTGACTAAATATTTCATTTGCTGTAAATTAATTAATTTATACATTGCATTATAAAGTGTAAATTTTGCTGTAATAACAGCTAAATATATGATTTAACCTAAAAACATCTACCTATAGTAACAGTACTTGTTTTGTTTACATCAAAATATCTGTGTAAACATATTTATGTTAGTATTACATGCCAATTATTTAAGGTTAAATGTTAAAATGAAAACATTGTTCTATACATGATTATAAGCGTAAGTGGCAGGCAAAACTAAAAACCTAATATTTTAAAAGTATCACCCCCCCTCAACAATTTTACCTCCTCCCCCCCCCAAAGAAAACCCCAGTAACAACAACAAATCTGCCCTCAAATAAACAATAGCCTACAAAACAAGACCACACACCAGTACACACGCGCAACCAAAAACAACCCAGACTAACGCACATTTGAAAAAAAAACTTGTTTTATCTATGTACATATACCAGTGGCGTATGAAGGTGGCAAGATGGGGGGGGGGGGATGTACACACACACACCCCCCCCATACACACACAGATACATTAGTGACACAGGAAGCTGCCAAAACGTGTGAGGAGGAGGCCACACTTATATTTACACACTTTTACACTATTATAAAGCAAAATATCCGAAAAGTGGGGGGGCACATGTCCCCCTGCTAAATGCTTAATGGTTGTGCATAATATTAATAATTGCAGATAGATAGTTGATCATAACTATTAAATTACACATGAAATTGTGTCCGTTACACTATGTCCGTCTGACAATGACACTGGACTCGCTGTTCGATTTGTTTGTGAGTCAGACAGTAGAAACCTTATCATTAGGAGAAGAAGTGGATTTCTGTATCGTTAGTTTCATTATTAACTACTGCATAGGTCGTAGTTAATAATGCAGCTAGCGGTACAGAAAATCGCAGCTAGTCATTTAGTCAAATTAATGTACACTTCCATTCGTACACAGTGATATATACGCAAACATATGCATATTACTTGCAAATATCAAAATTTTATTAAGGTGCTGTTTTAACGAGTCAATCATCAATAAGCCATTTTTCTTGGTCGCCTCCCCCTCCCCCCCCACCCAAAAACGTGTTTGTAAGTATTTCTGTTGAGCACAAGACATATTGTACATTTTCTTTTCTGTAAAAGAAGGAGATTGCATACAATCTGACAAACAATAATAGTAATGAAAAACTTTATTAACGTCAAAAAATAAAAGAACAATTCAGTAGTAACAAAGGGCCTTTGTTGCAAGCGACTGTAGCATAAGGCACCGGAAATAATTTAGTGGCTAACTGGGGCCGCTTAGCGCTATGCAAATCAAGGGCAGATAAGTATGTTTCTAATAGAGGCTATAGGTGTTCAAATAATTCTAACCTATTTGCCAGTTGTTTGTTTAATAACATATGAAATCCCCCCCCCCCCCCCCCGACGAAAAATAGAACTGCTATAGTCGAAGGACTGCATCCTTTAGATACATGTTGACTGTGTCATTTAGAAGAATCAATGTAATTTGTACAAATAATTTTTACAAGCCAATGGGGCTCGTATGCTAGACAAGTCAGAGAGTCCTATATATTTTTTTGTGAGCCTCAGGCTCCCGGACTCTCCTCAAAATCGCACAGTGTTATATAGCAGGACTAGCTCTGGCACTTGCCAAATTCCAAACAATTAGCAAATTATATTTTAATTTGGCAAAATAATTTATATTTTGTCAGAAAATAACTGGGTTTCTTAAAAATTTAAGGTTCGATAGATAATTTTGCGAAATTGTCTGACAAAGAACTAGCCCTGTATATAGTGTGGATCACGTAGCATATAATAATGTAAATAAATATTCGAATGAAAACATGTTAACAATCTTGTTCCATTTTCTTTTGTACAATTTATTATTCATAATAAATAAAGAAATCTGCATGTTGCCAAGTTACTTGTAGTATTACTACTATACTAGGCAAACATTCTCAGATGTCTCTATAATTAAGATCAATTCCAAATTTGTCTTACCAACTTTCAAGGTCAGTGAGTAGTGTTCCGCAATCTTGGTCATTTTTGTTTACCACTTCAATACATAGTCATTTGGCTCGCCACATCATCGTTGTTGTATTCCCTCTCAAATTGATAGGGAAGTACCCCTAACAGACTTTCTCTTTCTTCTTCACAAATCGAGGTACCATTAGAGTAGATGGACAAATGTGATCAGACCAAATGTCCAAACTAGCATCCGTTAAGAATCAGCTGTTTTTCGAAAAAAATCATTCTCTACTGTCAGCATGTTAACCTACTAACAGAATGAGTGAAATCCGTCGCATGCTACGCCACATGTCTGATGCGGGTCAAATCATTCTTTACTGTCAGCATGTTAACCTACTAACAGAATGAGTGGAATCCGTCGCATGCTACGTCAAATGTCTGATGCGGGTCAAATCGACTAAGCAGTGGATTTCCCCCCCCCAAGCGTTTTACAAAAAGTCACTTTATTAATAATTGGGATGGTATTTTTTTTTTTTTTTTTTTAAACTGTAATGTTTATGTATTTTTTTTATGTACTGTGTATTAATAATGTGCCATAAGCCTGGACCTTAAATGTTGAGAGAGGTTATGATAAATGTTAATTTAACTCGAGTCACTGGATTAAGCATTACAAAATTCTATATTTGGAGGCCTTCAAGGGGAGAGAAAAGTGTTTAGATGTTGAGTTTTGTGTTAGATGGCCTGCAATAAGCACTCCTATGACATTTATCAGCAAAGTTTTCAGCATCCTTCCATCAACTTCTTTTAAAGTCTATCGTCTAGAGTTTCCATTGGAATCTTCTGCAACTTGGTACAATGACCCTTAGAGACAGAGCGAGAGAGAAATATTTAGGAAAATTTAATTTTTAGTAAGTTTTAAAAATTTTAATCTATACAAATTTAGCATTGAAACTTTAAAAAATTGATTGGATTGTTTTGAAACATGGTACAAATGATCCTCTGAGACAGTTCGTCTTCACAAATTAACTACTAGAAAAAATATTTTGAAATTGTATTAAACATTAAAAAGCTCAATAGAAATTTATCATTGAAAATAGCAATGCTCTCCCTAGGCCGATAGACCTCATTAGTTAAAATTATATGACTTGGCAGGCGAAATAGAAATTTACAGGTCTGCTATAGCCACCCCTAATGATGTGTATGATTACACTAGCTCATAACCACCCCCGAATGATGTGTGCATCATTACAGAATGATGTGTGTATGTTTGCAGAATGATGTGTGTTTGACTACAGTATCTCATAACCACCCCCAAATGATGTGTGCATGATTACAGAATGATGTGTGTATGTTTACAGTATCTCAAAACCACCCCCGAATGATGTGTGCATGTTTACAGAATGATGTGTGTATGATTACAGTATCTCATAACCACCCCCGAATGATGTGTGCATGATTACAGAATGATGTGTGTATGATTACAGTATCTCATAACCACCCCGAATGATGTGTGCATGATTACAGAATGATGTGTGTATGATTACAGAATGATGTGTGCATGATTACAGTATCTCATAACCACCCCCCGAATGATGTGTGCATGATTACAGAATGATGTGTGTATGATTACAGTATCTCATAACCACCCCCGAATGATGTGTGCATGATTACAGAATGATGTGTGTATGATTACAGAATGATGTGTGCATGATTACAGTATCTCATAACCACCCCCGAATGATGTGTGCATGATTACAGAATAATATGTGCATGATTATAGAATGTGTGTATGATTACAGAATGTGTGTATGATTACAGAATGATGTGAATGATTACAGTATCTCATAACCACCCCCAAATGATGTGTGCATGATTACAGTATCTCATAACCACCCCCGAATGATGTGTGCATGATTACAGTATCTCATAACCACCCCCGAATGATGTGTGCATGATTACAGAATGATGATGATTACAAAATGATGTGTGCATGATTACAGTATCTCATAACCACCCCTGAATGATGTGTGTATGTTTACAGTATCTCATAACCACCCCCGAATGATGTGTGTATGATTACAGAATGATGTGTGCATGATTATAGAATGATGTGTGTATGATTACAGTATCTCATAACCCCCCCCCCCCCCAATAATGTGTGTATGATTACAGAATGATGTGTAGATGATTACAGAATGATGTGTGTATGTTTACAGAATGATGTGTGGATGATTACAGAATGATGTGTGTATGATTACAGAATGATGTGTGGATGATTACAATATCTCATAACCACCCCCGAATGATGTGTGCATGTTTACAGAATGATGTGTGTATGTTTACAGTATGATGTGTGTATGTTTACAGTATCTCATAACCACCCCCAAATGATGTGTGCATGATTACAGTATGATATGTGTATGTATGTTTACAGAATGATGTGTGTATGATTACAGTATCTCATAACCACCCCCGAATGATGTGTGGATGATTACAGAATGATGTGTGGATAATTACAGAATTATGTGTGCATGTTTACAGAATGATGTGTGTATGATTACAGTATCTCATAAAAAAACCCGAATAATATGTGTATGATTACAGAATGATGTGTGTTTGATTACAGAATGATGTGTGTATGACTAAAGAAAGATGTGTGTATGATTACAGGATGTGTGCATGATTACAGAATGATGTGTGTATGATTACAGTATCTCATAACCACCCCCGAATGATGTATGTATGTTTACAGAATGATATGTGTATGTTTACAGTATCGCATAACCACCCCCGAATGATGTGTGCATGATGACAGAATGATGTGTGTATGTTTACAGAATGATATGTGTATGATTACAGTATCTCATAACAATCCCCGAATAATATATGTATGATTACAGAATGATGTGTGTATGATTACAGAATGATGTGTGCATGATTACAGAATGATGTATGATTACAGAATGATGTGTGTATGATTACAGTATCTCATAACCACCCCTAAATGATGTGTGTATGTTTACAGAATGACATGTGTGTGTTTACAGTATCGCATAACCACCCCCAAATGATGTGTGCATGATTACAGAATGATGTGTGTATGTTTACAGAATGATGTGTGTATGATTACAGTATCTCATAACCACCCCCGAATAATATGTGTATGATTACAGAATGATGTGTGTATGATTACAGAATGATGTGTGCATGATTACAGTATCTAATAACCACCCCCGAATGATGTGTGCATGATTACAGTATGATGTGTGTATGTTTACAGAATGATGTGTGTATGATTACAGTATCTCATAACCACCCCCGAATGATGTGTGTATGTTTACAGAATGATGTGTGTATGTTTACAGAATGATGTGTGTATGTTTACAGAATGATGTGTGGATGATTACAGAATGATGTGTGGATGTTTACAGAATGATGTGTGGATGATTACAGAATGATGTGTGTATGATTACAGAAAGATGTGTGGATGATTACAGTATGATGTGTGTATGATTACAGTATGTGTGGATGATTACAGAATGATGTTTGTATGATTACAGAATGATGTGTGTATGATTACAGTATGATGTGTGTATGATTACAGTATGATGTGTGTATGATTACAGAATGATGTGTGCATGATTACAGAATGATGTGTGCATGATTATAGAATGATGTGTGCATGATTACAGAATTGTGTGCATGATTACAGAATGATGTGTGTATGATTACAGTATCTCGTCCACTGTTTAGCTTGTGATTCTGTTTTATATTTTAAGTTCATAACCCCAAACCCTCCCCTCACTATGTGCCGATTTATTTCCAGCAGGGCATTAATTAGGCCAGCAGGATTTCACTACCATAGTTATTAACTGTTAGTATTTATTGTTTTGTAGAAGTTCCAGATTCCAAGAACGACATATATACTATTATCCATCAATGTAAGGATGTTCCTTCTTGAAATTTGGTTTGATTTCTATTGGAATAATGTTTAGGCAAGATTGTTCAACTTGCAATCGTTATATCCAGAAATGTGTGGTTTCTGATGGGGAAGGATGAATCAACTATCAATGCAAGATTGCCCAGGAATCCTGTCTTCCTAAGTTCTGCTGAGATGTCCAGTATTTACAGCATTTTATCCTGCCTCGGAATAACGGGGATCCTGCCAGGATATAACTGGGATACCCACTGGGATCCCGCTAGGATATAACTGGGATACCCACTGGGATCCAGCCAGGATATAACTGGGATCCCGCCAGGATATACCGGGACAACCAGGAAGCCTATAATTTTATCCTGGCGGGATCCCAGTCATATCCCGGTGCAGTTGTATTTTCACTTGGGATTAAAACATTTGTAAAAAATATTTTTTACGGCAATGAATTAGGACACACAATTGAGGTAGGGGGCAGTGTCCTATATATTGCTAGCTAGAACACTGTATTCATTGAAGTGGTTTTATAGTAAACGTAAACAAAATAGATGCCATTATGTGAATGTGTGTTTTCATTCCCTGGGTTACATTCATTTGATAATCCAGTCACTACGATCCCGTTTCTCAAGGCAACTGAAAGTTCTACTATGACAGTAGTAGACAATGGCAGTTCAGTTCTATTGATTGGCCAGTACTGCTTCTAGCTATAGGCACTATTAGTGTTACTGGAGTTGATGCTAAAAATATCTAAGTTTAGTAAATAATTATGGTTAATCATGAAAGTAATAGCTGATTACAATTACGTCAGCAATGTAATTAATTATGATTGGGAGTACATGTCATTCTCAAACATTGTAATCGATTACGATTGTGATTACATGTCATTCTCAAACATTGTAATCGATTACGATTGTGATTACATGAATAAATGTAATCGATTACAATTGATTATGATTACGATTACCACATCTCTGATATACGCACACGCACGCATATACATGTATATATGAAAAACTGAAGTTAAACATATTAAATGGCTTGTATCAAAACAGTTATGACATGAATGGTGCAGTGTCCAAAATTAAAATATTCTGACAGAATCCCAGTTGGATACTAGGATATCAAAATCTTGTATTCCACCTGAGAATTTAGTATCCCACTTTTAGATATCACACATTCTAAAAGAACTCTTAAATGTTACATTCAGGGCCCAAGCTTAAGAATGTGTTACCTTGAGCAAGTTTTAAAGGTTTCTACTGTACAGTGTAGGTGAAATACTCATCTATGGCAATTTTGAGCCTGCCTACAGCAGTTTTAAATCAAACATTGTCAACAATTAAATAAAAAGCCAACAAGAATTCTGCAGGATTAAATGTCTCACTTACCATAAAATTGTTGTCACTGACAATTGCATCCATAAATGTATGATAAACAAATATAATAATAAAATTATAATAATAATAAAAAAATAAACTAACAAAACATTTATTTAAAAAAATACAATTAAAATTTTGATTTAATTAATAAAAAAACAAATGTCACTTGCATCGTGATAAAAATCCATACATGCAACTAAAAACATTTCATTAAAGGGACACACCCTAGTTACGGCTAGTTGTTAACCATTACGGCGTTGTTTTTTGCTATTAAACCCATTTTTTCACAAATAAAATTGCACTTTACTTACCGTTTATTATTTAGAATATACATTTCCATTCACCTGAAGTGTTTTTGATAATCCTGGTGTTTGTAATACCACAAAATGTATTTTTCGTATTTCTGAAAAACGGACGCACGTTTGAGAAAAAAACGTTGAGCAGACAAGGTCTAATCTATTTTTAGATGGGATATTTCCATTTCAATGTCACAGACATTGGCATACCACGTGACCGTTATCATTTTGGTTCGGTTTGTTTTCTCGTGCACGGTTCGCGCAATCAACATCCGATTTGTTGTTGTTCATTTGTGAGATTTTTCTTCACAGTTCGTGAACATTTTCAGTAACAATAAAGTTCAGACAAGTAAGTATTTCAATACAAAATGTTGCAAACCCTTAAAACCAATAAAGTCCTACGATATCTGGAGAGGGGATACAACCAGGACAGAACAGTTGGAACATGTCCAGGAGAGGTGAAAGGAACGCACCCCCAAGTCTGTGAAATTTGTCGTGACGTAGGCATTGTTGTGCTTCGAGCGACATCTACCGGTGACATCAGAATACAAACTTTCAAAATTATTTCAAGCAATTGGGACATGGGGATTCTGTCGTTGCCACTGGAAACGTAATACCTATATACTGCCTTTATACTCCACCATTACGATGGTGCTGCCATTCAGTTTAAGCCCTGTAAATAACAAGTAATACCTATATACTGCCTTTTTACTGCACCATTACGTTGTTGCTGCCATTCAGTTTAAGCCCTGTACACTAACAAGTAATACCTACATGTATATACTGCCTTTATACTCCACCATTACGTTGGTGCTGCCATTCAGTGTGATCCCTGTACACTAACAAGTAATACCTACATGTATATACTGCCTTTATACTCCACCATTACGTTGATGCTGCCATTCAGTGTGATCCCTGTACACTAACAAGTAATACCTATATACTGCCTTTATACTCCACCATTACATTGGTGCTGCCATTCAGTCTGAGCCCTGTACACTAACAAGTAATACCTATATACTGCCTTTATACTCCACCATTACGTTGGTGCTGCCATTCAGTCAGAGCCCTGTACACTAACAAGTAATACCTATATACTGCCTTTTTACTCCACCATTACGTTGGTGCTGCCATTCAGTCTGAGCCCTGTACACTAACAAGTAATACCTATATACTGCCTTTATACTCCACCATTACGTTGGTGCTGCCATTCAGTCTGAGCCCTGTACACTAACAAGTAATACCTATATACTGCCTTTATACTCCACCATTACGTTGGTGCTGCCATTCAGTCTGAGCCCTGTACACTAACAAGTAATACCTATATACTGCCTTTATACTCCACCATTACGTTGGTGCTGCCATTCAGTCTGAGCCCTGTACACTAACAAGTAATACCTATATACTGCCTTTATACTCCACCATTACGTTGGTGCTGCCATTCAGTCTGAGCCCTGTACACTAACAAGTAATACCTACATGTATATACTGCCTTTATACTCCACCATTACGTTGGTGCTGCCATTCAGTTTGAGACCTGTACACTAACAAGTAATACCTATATACTGCCTTTATACTCCACCATTACGTTGGTGGTGCCATTCAGTTTAAGCCCTGTAAACTAACAATAAGTAATCGTTAAAGTTTGTTTAGTTTAACGATCCTGCTGGAGCAAATTAATTCATTAATCACCAGCTACTGCATGACACACATTTGGTAAATTTTGACATAGTCTTAGAGGAAACTTGCTACACTGTTCCATTAAAGTTATGTGAACTTTCTCCCAGACCACTACCTTTAACATAACAGTCGTGGGACATAGTTTGGGACAGGAAAAAAGTCAATCAGAGACTGGGTCCACTGAAGTGTCTATTGTAAAGTAAGGCCAACTTAATCATTAAGCCATGTTTACAGGGTCTATGCTGAAAAAAGTCAATCAGAGACTGGGTCCACTGAAGTGTCTATTATAAAGTAAGGCCAACTTAATCATTAAGTCATGTTTACAGGGTCTATGCTGAAAAAAGTCAATCAGAGACTGGGTCCACTGAAGTGTCTATTGTAAAGTAAGGCCAACTTAATCATTAAGCCATGTTTACAGGATCTATGCTGAAAAAAGTCAATCAGAGACTGGGTCCACTGAAGTGTCTATTGTAAAGTAAGGCCAACTTAATCATTAAGCCATGTTTACAGGGTCTATGCTGAAAAAAGTCAATCAGAGACTGGGTCCACTGAAGTGTCTATTGTAAAGTAAGGCCAACTTAATCATTAAGCCATGTTTACAGGGTCTATGCTGAAAAAAGTCAATCAGAGACTGGGTCCACTGAAGTGTCTATTGTAAAGTAAGGCCAACTTAATCATTAAGCCATGTTTACAGGGTCTATGCTGAAAAAAGTCAATCAGAGACTGGGTCCACTGAAGTGTCTATTGTAAAGTAAGGCCAACTTAATCATTAAGCCATGTTTACAGGGTCTATGCTGAAAAAAGTCAATCAGAGACTGGGTCCACTGAAGTGTCTATTGTAAAGTAAGGCCAACTTAATCATTAAGCCATGTTTACAGGGTCTATGCTGAAAAAAGTCAATCAGAGACTGGGTCCACTGAAGTGTCTATTGTAAAGTAAGGCCAACTTAATCATTAAGCCATGTTTACAGGGTCTATGCTGAAAAAAGTCAATCAGAGACTGGGTCCACTGAAGTGTCTATTGTAAAGTAAGGCCAACTTAATCATTAAGCCATGTTTACAGGGTCTATGCTGAAAAAAGTCAATCAGAGACTGGGTCCACTGAAGTGTCTATTGTAAAGTAAGGCCAACTTAATCATTAAGCCATGTTTACAGGGTCTATGCTGAAAAAAGTCAATCAGAGACTGGGTCCACTGAAGTGTCTATTATAAAGTAAGGCCAACTTAATCATTAAGCCATGTTTACAGGATCTATGCTGAAAAAAGTCAATCAGAGACTGGGTCCACTGAAGTGTCTATTATAAAGTAAGGCCAACTTAATCATTAAGCCATGTTTACAGGGTCTATGCTGAAAAAAGTCAATCAGAGACTGGGTCCACTGAAGTGTCTATTGTAAAGTAAGGCCAACTTAATCATTAAGCCATGTTTAAAGGGTCTATGCTGACTTTGTAGGCATTAAAATTGACAGTGGATTAATGAACGTTCGTGTATAACATCTGCAGAACTAAATATTTAACTAGATTGTTTGACCCAATTATTTTTATTTCATTTGGCAATTGGTAGAAAGTCATTTGAAATTATTGTAGACAAAAATCTATATTGAGCTACTAGAAATATTAGAATGATCAGAAATGCATGCAGATGTTCATATTCAAAGCAAGACAATTATAACTTTTAACAAATAAAAAGGCTGTTAAATGGCATGTAACTGACACATCAACCACAACAATAAAGACAAAGTGATTCCGAGTCTTTTACTACAATATAGCATTAGAATGGATAAGATACAGGAAATATTGTTTTAGCACAACATTAGACTGACCATAATATTTACTTAATGCTGACAGCGGGCAGGCACCAAATGTTTTTTGATAATCAACTTCACAAGCCGCTTTACAAACTTAATACTGACAGCGGGCAGGCACCAAATGTTTTTTGATAATCAACTTCACAAGCAGCTTTACAAACTTAATACTGACAGCAGGAAGGCATCAAATGTTTTTTGAGAAACAACTTCACAAGTAATACCTATTTTTGAAAATATTTCACCTACATCAAGAATCCTTAATTTTCAGAAGCAATTACATAAATCTTATGATTTTATCAACATTTGTCTCAAGTCTTCAACACTGCTGCTAAAAACGTTACACTACAGTCTAATTTTGATACTAATTTCCTGAACTGCTTCCATCTTAAAAGCTGAGAAGCTCTTGAAAATAAATTCGAGCCTTGACTAATGCTTTGTATTTGTCATGTACCATTTTTGCCACGTGCAAGATACTCTATTTATTTTTGTGAATGTTTGAAGTTCGTTTTATTTAACAACACCAGTGAAGGACACTGACTAACATCAGCTACTGGATGTCAAACATTTGATAATTCTGATAGTCATAGAGGATTAGAAGCAAGGGATCTTTTACACGCAGTTTCCCAAACAGGACAACAGATATCAATTGTGAAGCACGGGTTGGAACAGGAAAAATTTGTGTCTTGTGTTCCACGGAACGGTTATTTAAATTTTTTTTTAGCCAATTTTAAAATTGGGTATATTGTTTGGAACCTCTCAGTGAAAAACCCCACAACCCAATTTAAAAACAAAACGAATTCCTACAGTTTATTGATATGAAGATGTCTGCTGGCACAGGCAGATCTGATGAATTAAGGCTTTTCCCATCATTTTTTACTGAGATCTTCATCACTGGTAAATTCACTTCATCTGCCGTTGGTGACCACTGAAATGGATTCTTCTTCATAATCATCATCTGAAGAAAGAAGAAAGAAATCAATCAGTAATAGAGAATGTACGTGGAATATGAAAAATAAGCCCCATTCTTTCATGTCTATTTATATTGTGTTTATTCTCTGCTCGAGTGTGCTGGAAATTGATACTTCTCAGTTGTAAAATCGTAATTACAACTTGCAGTAAAGAACTTAATTGCATTTATTATATTATAATTATATAGCTTTTCATCATTCATATTACATGCATGCCTGCCAAAAAAATTACTTTAAAAAAGGAGAATAAACAAGAGCGGACTCATAGTAATGGCTACCTATATCCAAATAAGGTTCTAGCTTATGCTGGGAACACACACCATAGCTGTGTGGTCTGTCCTTGACAGGATTAGTGGTTAGTTGTTACTGGTGCCAGACAGAGACAGAGACAGAGACAGAGAGAGAGAGAGAGAGAGAGACAGAGAGACAGAGAGAGAGAGAGAGAGAGAGAGAGAGAGAGAGAGAGAGAGAGAGAGAGAGAGAGAGAGAGACGGACATGTTTTACGTCCAATAGACAATAATTAATTAATCAATGGGCTCTAGTAGTGACTTAAACAAAAGAGGGTTTTCTCTGAACTGAAGACTACATATTAGAATTATTAAATGTTTAACGTCCAATAGACAATAATTAATTAATCAATGGGCTCTAGTAGTGTCTTAAACAAAAGAAACTTTAATTGTACCTACAATTGATCTTGTGAAATAACACATTTAATAAGAAGTTTGTAGCCGTGGATGAGGTATCAAATATCTGTCACTAGCTAGCAGCTAGACTCACAAATATATAAATATTTGTCATTTCTGCTTTAAGATTGTATAATGTTACCATATTTAAGGCTCTGGAAGACACTACCCAGACAGCACAACTATTTTGGCCCAACATCGCCACGGTCGGCACTATTGCCGTCACCAGCCTAACGTTGCTCAGAATTTGGCAAATAACTGGTTCGGGCCAATCTCGCCCCACCTTGTGACCACGTGAGGAAAACTCTGACCTTCACCTTCAGCAGCCAATCACTTGTGTTTGAACAGAAAACATTTTGTTTTCAAAATCTTGATTAGTGGTATTTCTTGTCTATTGAAAATTGATTAGCAAATACTGTTTAATATTTTTAAATTGTGTAGCGATCTCTGATACTTGTGTAGCCAATCATGATGCCATACTGAACAAAATGTTACCTGCATACTCTCTCTGTGTCTGTCTGTGTCTGTCTCTCTGTCTGTCTGTCTCTGTCTGTCTCTCTTTCTGTCTCTCTCTCTCTCTCTGTCTCTCTCCATAGCCTATGATGGTTTTACAATTTTGTGGTGCTAAGATAGCGCTCTATCTCTCTCTCTCTCTCTCTCTCTCTCTCTCTCTCTCTCTCTCTCTCTCTCTCTCTCTCTCTCTCCCTCTCTCCCTCTCTCTCTCTTTCAATCTTTCAAAACATTAATTCTAAATCCTGTGACATATTCTAACAAATAGTATAAATATGTAATGTGTGATTTTAATATGTTAAGAGCTGAACAATTAATATAACATCCACTTGCAACATATTTTAATGATATTTAATGCTGCTGTATTTATGTATTGCATATAGGTTGCCTATTTGAATTCTTTGGATGCATAACAGCAAAGGATGCAATTGACAGAATAATGGTGTGCATATTCACCCAGCCCTTCACCAGTCAGTACAACTGGGTTTGGCATCAGGAAATTAATTCTCAGAAAGGTGATAAAAGGTATTATTACCACTAATATTATGGTTCAAAATATCTTGGTACGTATCAAAGTATTACGCCCCACTTAACATCACACATGATCACCGTATGCATTCTTATACAATGATTTCTCAACTTAAAACATAATTATTTGGGTAATAAATAGGATATTAGACTTGAGATAATTTTTATTTGTCACTCACTAAGGCAAATAAAAATCATTTCACCTGTGATATAAACATAATAAGAAATGGACGCTCGTTTAAAATCCGATAATAAACTGTACACAGACATGAAATATCTATTGTTTGTTAGAAATTTGTCAGTATATACTCTTCAAAAACGTAGGGGAACTCTAATAAGAATTTACAATTGTAAGGTATATTAGCTGTAGGGAATGGTTTTATGATAATAGTGAATTAATTGGGCAAACATTACAAACGGTGGTTCAGTATTACAGTAGGTGTTATGACCACCAAAGATCTTTAAAGACTATTGGGGTCAGAAGTGAAATTTGAAAGTTGACGGGTGTTTTTTTATCAGTAAATCGCAAATTCAAACAATAAAAATGACTAAAAACAAAACAATAACAACTGTATGATGAACAGAATGAAAACGATTGACAGAAATAATGTTCCACAGTGATTAATGGACCTTCATGTAAATTGTCAAAATCGAGAATGACACCCCACGCACGTGTACAGGACAACTGTGTGATGTATGTGCAAACTATGGAATGTGTTTCGGTGTGTTGATAAACAGACCTGAACGTTCTTTACTAGGATGCCTGTGGTCAAAACGTATGTTTTAATATTTCAGGTTCCCCTACTTTTTTTAAAGAGTAACTTGTGAGAAAATTCTACTTCTAATAAGTTGAAAATATGTATTTAATATTTGCCCTTTCTTATTTTCTGAAGATGCTGCCAAAAAACAGCAACATAAAAGAGGCAGGAGCGGAAGTGCATCTTAGAAATTGGTTAATGATATGCATCGGATTGAAGTGGGAGCTGCAAAAGGAAGTGAGTTTTTGCCATCATATTTGATTATTTTCAGTTTATAATTTTATTATGGCTATTCCTTTTAAAAGGTATGGGGTGGGGAGGGCCTGGATATTTTTGGACCCCCTACCTACACATTTTCATTACTTTTTAATAATGGTGAACATAGCAGAATCTGTATAAAGACATCCCTCCCTACCTTTAGAAAATCTTCAGGCTTACCCCCACTCATTTTAAAAAGAAATAGCCCTTATATCTGTTTAGACATATTTAATGTGTAACACTGAATAAGATAAAACAAATCAAGAATTAAGACACAAGTAATGTCCATCAACATGGAACAAAATAAGAGGAAGCCTATAGTTGTATATCACATCTGTATGTGGCAAGACATGTAATAGCTAGGTAATTTTGTTTTAGAATTATGAATAAGTAGTTTCATGGGGCGGAATCTAGCCCAGCAGTAAAGTGCTCGCTTGATGCGCGGTCGGTTTGGGATGGATCCCCATCGGTGAGCCCATTGTGCTATTTCTCATCCCAGCCATTGCATCACGACTGGTACATCAAGGCCATGGGATGTGCTATCCTACCTATGGGATGGTGCATATAAAAGATCCCTTGCTACTAATGGATAAATATAGTGGGTTTTCTCTCTAATACTGTATGTCAAAATTACCAAATGTTTGACATTCAATAGCCGATGATTAATAAATCAATGTGCTCTATACTGGTGTCGTTAAACAGAATTTTTAAAAAGTAATTTCATTTTAACTCGAGGGAAATGTAATATGTTATTTAACAGTAATAGTCTGAACAAGATGCCATTTGCGTATACTGCAGTCACAGAGTCGTCACAGTAAACATACTAGAAGTGGTCTCAGTACACATGCTAGAAGTAAACATACTAGAAGTGGTCACAGTAAACATACTAGAAGTGGTCACAGTAAACATGCTAGAAGTGGTCACAGTGAACATAGAAGTGGTCACAGTAAACATGCTAGAAGTGGTCACAGTAAACATAGAAGTGGTCACAGTAAACATGCTAGAAGTGGTCACAGTAAACATGCTAGAAGTGGTCACAGTGAACATACTAGAAGTGGTCACAGTAAACATGCTAAATGTGGTCTCAGTAAACATAGTAGACGTGGTCACAGTAAACATGCTAGAAGTGGTCACAGTGAACATAGAAGTGGTCACAGTAAACATGCTAGAAGTGGTCTCAGTAAACATACTAGAAGTGGTCACAGTAAACATGCTAGAAGTGGTCACAGTAAACATGCTAGAAGTGGTCACAGTGAACATACTAGAAGTGGTCACAGTAAACATGCTAAATGTGGTCTCAGTAAACATAGTAGAAGTGTTCACAGAGTGGTCACAGTAAACATACTAGAAGTGGTCACAGTAAACATACTAGAAGTGGTCACAGTAAACATACTAGAAGTGGTCACAGTAAACATACCAGAAGTGGTCTCAGTAAACATACTAGAAGTGGTCACAGTAAACATACTAGACGTGGTCTCGATAAACATACAAAAGTCATCTCAGTAACATACTACAAGTGGTCACAGTAAACATACTAGAAGTGGTCACAGTAAACATACTAGAAGTGGTCACAGTAAACATACTAGAAGTGGTCACAGAGTGGTCACAGTAAACATACTAGAAGTGGTCACAGTAAACATGCTAGAAGTGGTCACAGTAAACATGCTAGAAGTGGTCACAGTAAACATGCTAGAAGTGGTCTCAGTAAACATGCTAGAAGTGGTCTCAGAGTGGTCACAGTAAACATGTTAGAAGTGGTCACAGTAAACATACTAGAAGTGGTCACAGTAAACATGCTAGAAGTGGTGACAGTAAACATACTAGAAGTGGTCACAGTAAACATACTAGAAGTCGTCTCAGTAACCATACTAGAAGTCGTCTCAGTAAACATACAAAAGTCATCTCAGTGAACATATACTAGAAGTGGTCACAGTAAACATACTAGAAATCGTCACCATAAACATACTAGAAGTGGTCACAGTAAACATACTAGAAGTGGTCACAGTAAACATACTAGAAGTGGTCTCAGTAAACATACTAGAAGTGGTCTCAGTAAACATACTAGAAGTGGTCTCAGTAAACATACTAGAAGTGGTCACAGTATACATGCTTAGAAGTCATCACCATAAACATACTAGAAGTGGTCACAGTAAACATACTAGAAGTGGTCTCAATAAACATAATAGAAGTGGTCTCATTAGAAGTGGTCACTGTTATTTAACGACGCCGCTAGAGCACATTGATTTTTTATCTTATCATCGGCTATTGGATGTCAAACATATGGTCATTCTGACACTGTTTTTAGAGGAAACCCACTGTCGCCACATAGGCTACTCTTTTTACGACAGGCAGCAAGGGATCTTTTATTTGTGCTTCCCACAAGCAGGATAGCACAAACCATGGCCTTTGTTGAACCAGTTATGGATCACTGGTCGGTGCAAGTGGTTTACACCTACCCATTGTGGTCTCAGTAAACATGCTAGAAGTGGTCACAGTAAACATAATAGAAGTGGTTTCAGTAAGCATACTAGAAGTGGTCTCAGTAAACATACCAGAAGCTGCGATTTCAACTGGGTTTTTTTTAGTTTATTTGTATTTTTATTACTGAAAATAATAAACCTAAAATTTAATGCTTGTTATATCATCAAATATCTTGACAATATAACCAGATCAGTTTTATCCATTTATTACAAACACAAAAGAGGATGATCCCAAATTCAGTTTTTTTGTAAATTGTAAGAAAACAGTCTTTATGGTTTGACACAAGCAATTGCTCTCGCTAGCAAAACACAATTTCTGTGTGAGCAAAAAACTGCTTGCCTCATCACAAACCAATGTTGCTCATTTCTTGAATTCAAAATGACTGTGAATAACATTGAGAACAATTGTTCACCTATATAATTTCTGGACAGCAGGTTATTGCTCACCATAAATTTTTAAACCACAAGGATTTAAGAAGTGTACCTGCAAGTCGAAAGGTTTGTCTGTTCCACTCTTCATGACATTGGGGAAAAAAATGGAGCCACCTGGGTTACCATGGTCCTCAGGATCAGCTGTAACATGAAATGTATCAACAGTCGGCTCGATCTGTTGAACCGTCAGAGATATCTCATCTGATTGGACGTTCACTGGTCCTTCTATTATCGACTGGACAGATCCCAACATACAGTCACTAACGGCCTCTAGAACATCCAATACAGGCTTGTTTTTAGCCTCTATCTGGAAATATTCAAATGGATTCAAAATAAACTATCACAGATTGGCTGAGAGAGGTTAAAAATTGGGCAACTTACAATTTTTGTATGGCTCAAATACCTTTACTAACTCCAAGCAGATTGAAGAAAAAAACCTGTTTTCTTCCTATTACATGTTAAGAAAAAAATATTTAAAAATAGGATATGTGCATGTACATATCTATAGGCAGAACATTTTAGTTTTTTTTCAATTTTGGAAATTAATTTATGGCATTGAAAATGGATCACCATGAAGCCAAAGTGATATATTTTATATATTTTTCTAGAGTTTAAAACATTTTTTTTAGTGAATGAGGGTTAAAATTAGGCTTGGTCAGGTAGCTGGAAACAAACCATATTTTTATTTTCACCATATGGTGTAGTTTATAAGTTAAAGAGGAAAAGCAGTACAGACACAGCTAGCAGGGTACAAATGGTGCAGTTTATAAGTTAAAGAGAAAAAGCAGTACAGACACAGCTAGCAGGGTACAAATGATGCAGTTTATAAGTTAAAGAGGAAAAGCAGTACACACACAGCTAGCAGGGTACAAATGATGCAGTTTATAAGTTAAAGAGGAAACGCAGTACAGACACAGCTAGCAGGGTACACATGATGCAGTTTATAAGTTAAAGAGGAAAAGCAGTACACACACAGCTAGCAGGGTACAAATGATGCAGTTTATAAGTTAAAGAGGAAAAGCAGTACAGACACAGCTAGCAGGGTACAAATGATACAGCTGTACTCTTTTACCAATTTTCCCCAATTAGTTTTCAATCAATGAAAAATTCTAACACAACTAATGAATTAATTAATGAAGTGATGCAGCTGTTTTAACAGTGAATGATGAGTGCTTGTCATCAGAGCTATAACTATTCCATTGGCAGACTTGTCAACTGTTTTAACGGTGAATGATGAGTGCCTGTCATCAGAGCTATATCTATTCCATTGACAGACTTGTCAACTGTTTTAACGGTGAATGATGAGTGCTTGTCAGCAGAGCTATATCTATTCCATTGGCAGACTTGTCAGCTGTTTTAACGGTGAATGATGAGTGCTTGTCATCAGAGCTATATCTATTCCATTGGCAGACTTGTCAACTGTTTTAACGGTGAATGATGAGTGCTTGTCATCAGAGCTATATCTATTCCATTGGCAGACTTGTCAGCTGTTTTAACAGTGAATGATGAGTGCTTGTCATCAGAGCTATATCTATTCCATTGACAGACTTGTCAGCTGTTTTAACAGTGAATGATGAGTGCTTGTCATCAGAGCTATATCTATTCCATTGACAGACTTGTCAGCTGTTTTAACAGTGAATGATGAGTGCTTGTCATCAGAGCTATAACTATTCCATTGGCAGACTTGTCAGCTGTTTTAACAGTGAATGATGAGTGCTTGTCATCAGAGCTATAACTATTCCATTGACAGACTTGTCAGCTGTTTTAACAGTGAATGATGAGTGCTTGTCATCAGAGCTATATCTATTCCATTGCACTCTCTCTGATTTATTAAACTAGTCTCAGTGGCAGTCCTCTTTGTGGTAGAGCAAAGTAAAGGATCTCCTCTGGAGTGACTGTACTTATATATAGATGAGGCACTACATAGAGATTCATGGAATCAACCATTTTTCTGTATTGTGCAGTGATACAGCCTTGATCGCGGATGAGTTTTGTCATTCAGATTTAATTCAGTCGGTGAATGGAATACGTTCCTCAATGAGAAACTGCTGTAAACATTTACACGCTTGTTCATCTGTGATCAGTACAATTGTTTTTAAATCAATTGTAAACATAAGATTTGAAAGTATTGTTGACATACAGGTTAAAACAGCTGTCTAAACTAACCATATCTCCACCCCAACTCTTATTGGTTTTGTCTACCAATGAAGAGTACCTCCCAAACAAAACAAATGTTACATGTATAAAGTAACAAACATATTTAATGGTTTCAATACATACAGGTATCCAGAAATCAAAGAATATGGCATTACCACCATGCAAGTCAATTAGGGAACACCAAGAACTGTTGAGATTGATGCCAGGTCATTACATGACATTACCATTTCATAAACGCAATCAAACAAAATTAGTCAAGATACAGTCTCAGATTCAACTGACTTGTGTTTTATGTAGGAGCAAGACTGGACATGAACACATCACTTCTGTGCTCCTGGCAACATCTGCAGTGATTGCAGTGGGAGTCAAGATTCAACTGACTTGTGTTTTATATTGTAGCAAGACTGGACATGAACACATCACTTCTGAGCTCCTGGCAACATCTGCAGTGATTGCGGTGGGAATCAAAATTCAACTGACTTGTGTTTTATATCGTAGCAAGACTGGACATGAACACATCACTTCTGAGCTCCTGGCAACATCTGCAGTGATTGCGGTGGGAATCAAGATTCAAATGACTTGTGTTTTATATCGTAGCAAGACTGGACATGAACACATCACTTCTGTGCTCCTGGCAACATCTGCAGTGATTGTGGTGGGAATCAAGATTCAACTGACTTGTGTTTTATGTAGGAGCAAGAGGACATGAACACATCACTTCTGTACTCCTGGCAACATCTGCAGTGATTGTAGTGGGAATCAAGATTCAAATGACTTGTGTTTTATATCGTAGCAAGACTAGACATGAACACATCACTTCTGTGCTCCTGGCAACATCTGCAGTGATTGCGGTGGGAATCAAGATTCAACTGACTTGTGTTTTATATCGTAGCAAGACTGGACCTGAACACATCACTTCTGTGCTCCTGGCAACATCTGCAGTGATTGCGGTGGGAATCAAGATTCAACTGACTTGTGTTTTATATCGTAGCAAGACTGGACCTGAACACATCACTTCTGTACTCCTGGCAACATCTGCAGTGATTGCAGTGGGAATCAAGATTCAACTGACTTGTGTGTGTGTTCTGATCAAAGCAACAGAGATGTGGTGGAGTCACACACACACACACACACACACACACACACACACACACACACACACACACACACACACACACAGTCAGTGTCATTATTGTTAATTGCTTGTAAACAAATATCTCCATAATTAGACAAAAACCTAAATAAGATATTCACTCAAATATTAGTTACCAGTGTTTATGGGTCATTGCTATTTCGATTTGCTAAATTAGTGGTCACTTATCACAGTTTGGTATGAACATACAGTGTACTTATTAAACTGCAGATAATAGGATACATTTGGCTGAAAAGGAAACTAAAATGTTGTTATACAAAGGTGAAAGTAGAAATAAGTACATGTATAAAACGTCATATTGGTTACTGAGGACAGATCACTAAGGTTGAAGACAATTTTCACACCATTGTTTTCACTTTGTAAAAACTTCAAATGACGTCATTTGGCATCTTCCTACAATAACAGTAAACTAGGTGTATACCTGTTCCATTTTTAAAACGTTAAATACAAAACTGCTATTGGAATTTTTGTTAGTAAACTATTACTAATACACTTAACTGTGATTGCAGAAAATAATAATAATAATAACACACACACACACACACACACACACACACACACACACACACACACACACACACTTCTCTTAAGCAGTCACACAAGGGAGTACTAAGAGTGGCCACTAATTACAGGTTGCCACATATAGTCTTTATAATATTCTTTGTTTTTTGTTTTACCGTCTGTACTGCTAATTAATGGATGTGTGCTTCACAGTTGATTATAAATCAACTTTTCATGTTTCCTCCATTAGAAAAAATGCAACTGTAATGTTTTGAATTAACCGTTCTCAACAAGTTTACTTTTTTTCCATTTAATTAATTCCTACTTCATGCTGTGTATTGTCAGGGTAAGGGTAAGTAAGTAAATCTACATAATATGTGAAGCATAGCCTGCTGAGAAGCAATTAGATGCTTTCCAGAATCATACTTTCTTAATTGATATACAGTTGAGATGTCGGGACTGAAGGGTACTAGTATTCCTGAAGGTGTGAAGATCGTTTTTACCTGCACCTTATCGCTTTTGTTAAAATATCATTTATTGGCTGCGTTAGACAGGTGACTGCTTATGACAAGTGCATTTACATAATAAATCATTTGGGAGGTGACCGCTGATTACATTTACTGTGGCCACTTAATACAGGTATTTAGCGATTTTGATTTTGATTTAGGTGCCACTGGCTGCGTTAGACATGTGACCACTTATTACAGGTGCATTTACATTATAAATCATTTGGGAGGGAAAACATGGCTGATTACAAGTGGCCGTTAGGACAGGTTTGACTGTGTATATATATTCACATTCAGACCTCAATCAATTACAATGTTCATCTCATTGCAAGGTACCAGAGAGAGGCGATCAAGCCAATACCACACAACTTTGACAATGACAACTTTGGGAAGACTGGAGTTGCCATCACATGGCGCTGCCAGGGGATCTTCAGACAGGGAATTCTGCTGTCGTCCATGGACAATCAGATACCTACATCTACGTAGTGAAGCACCTTAGCTAGTGAACAGACCATCAACCACACTACAGTTTCCCGGATCAGATCCAGTCACCAACCTTCTGAAAATCTTTTGCTTCCAGGTAAGGGCCGAGTCGGACTTTAAATCTTTTGGTCGTAGTTCAAAATGTCATGTTTATTTTTTTGTTTATAAATAGTCCAACTAACTTTATATTGGCAGCCAGTCTAAATTGCTCAAATCACCTTAAACTTTTTTGGCCGAATGCTCAAAGTTTATTTTTGGACTTAACGGGCATGTTCAAAACCTTCACGTTATATTATCAAGTTAAAATAGTACACCAGTACACCAATTAATATTAACTGAAGACTAAATAGCATTTAAATAATTAATGCATTGCAATTATTATTATAAACAACAAATACACGTACGTATAAATATGCACATTTTAAAATATATTAAACAAGGCACATTCACTGTCTGTCTAATCATTCCTTGGTCAAAGATATATCTACGATTAGTACCTATACTTCATGAACAAAATATCATCAAAATAGAAGGCTTGATTGTTCGAAGTTTATTCTTTAATTGACGCTTATTTTCAAAAACAATACACATCTACAAATTTAGCAGACATTGGTAACTCGGACAGCATGTGACACTTACCAACTCATGACGAGATCAAGGATTCTAAGTGGCTATGTGTGCTGCAGTATCTGTGATTATGTAATGTTGTTGTAAAGAGGTTTTTTCAGATGTCGGATGCACATTTGTTCCTAATTTACTCTGTTGATGTCGGAAAATGTGAATTCCAGTGTAATGAACATAATAACATTGAAGAATGTTTGTTCCCGATAATCGGATGGTGTAAATGTCATAGTAATGACATTTGACTGTATATATAATATTCAAAATAAGTAGGAGATATTCAAATATAACACAATATAATAGAGATATATTAATTTTTATTGCAATATTAATTAATGGTAAAACACAAGCACTCATGTGACAAGGGATTGGCATTAAAGATTATAGCCAGATAGTGATGTAGGTGTAGAGGAGACACAAATAGGGAAGAGGGGTGGTGCTTGTCAATTTGACATTTTCAATATTTGTACTTATAGTAACAGTTAAAACCCCGCGGTTCGCCAAGCATGCACGAATCCAACATGGCATGCTTCTTATTAAACATCCAATAACATTTTGGAGGATCCTGTCCTATTCCTCTTGGAGAGCAGTGCCTAATTCATCCAAGTTAGTTGGATGATGTTGACATTCTTGGAGACATCGTCTGATGTCCCACATGTGCTCAATGGGTGAAAGGTCTGGGCTTAGGGCTGGCCACGGTAGTGTAGTGATGTTCAGTTGCTGCAGATATGCAGTGACCAGTAGACCCCGGCCTGATGTTCGAAGGGCACAACGATCGGTGCAACAATGTTGTCACTGTAGTACTTCCCAGTGACCCTCCCATGAACAATATACTATTGGGTTCTGGCAGTCATGGTGATTCCACCCTATGGCATAACGGACCCTCCTTCAAATCGGTCATAAGGACAGACATTGACGTTGGTGTAGCGTTGATTGGAACGTCGCCAGACACACTGTCGTTGATCATGAAAGTCGAGTGAGAATCTGAAAACATTATTCGAGTCCAATGCCTGTTAGCCCAATGTCTACGATGTATACACCATTGACGTGGGGTAACGTAGCGTCGACATGTGTGGATGTTACTTCTGTGCACTGCAGGGATTTACCTGCTTTTTCTGATATGGGGGTCCTGGGACTGACCTTTTTCTTTTCGGAGGGTCCTAACCTGAAAACAAAAGGGTCCCAAAACCAAACAAACGACAGAGAACTGCAGACAATGAATCACGTGTATAATGTATGTTTCATTAAAGCAGACAACGAATCACGTGTATAATGTATGTTTCATTAAAGCAGACAATGAATCACGTGTATAATGTATGTTTCATTAAAGAAGACAACGAATCACATGTATAATGTATGTTTCATTAAAGAAAACTATATTTAACAAGCTTTGTTGTTGCTTTTCCTACATTTTATTGTAAATCAGTGAACTTGTATCTTTCAACTTCATAGCATAATGTTGGTACTGTGAATAGCACTAAATGCCTTTGCTGCTTTGATAAAGTTAAACTGTGACCCACCAGTTTAATAAACATCAGCCTGTTGAGTCTTTCTGGGCTTATATGCTTCAAACTTTGCCCTTTATTGAATTCTGGACTGAAAAGCCTCTCTCGCAAGTCACAGAAGACACTGGTAAGATCAATGCTACTTTGGCAAGAAGTGTGAAGTCGGGATACTGATTGTGGAAATCGCTGATTAAAAGCTTTAAGAAGTTTTCAAATGTGAGAGACCTGTACAATTTTGCTAAATGTTTGGACAGCAGGATATGTGCAGTAACCCTGTCCTTGTTCACAAGATCAGCATAAAAATTGCATAATGTTGACAGCTGCTCTGTGCCATAATGCACTAGACTTGACGCATCAGGGTATCTGGAGGGTTGACAACATCAAAACACTCAAGCAAGTTTAGAATGCCAGTTGGAAACCTATTGGCCAAATTGTTAATAACTTTGTCGATGTAGAAGTTCCTGATTTTGGAGAATCTCTGTCTGAGGGATTCATTGTCAGTGACTTCTACATCTTTGTACTTTGATTTTTGCCCAGCTACTGTTACACCTAGAATAGTCAACACTTCATCCACTTTCACTGAACCATGTGCCATAGCACTTAGGGTCTCTTTTGTACAACAAACACTATGTCTAATATGAGACAAATTTACATAATCTTTCTGAAACGTCACACTTATCACACCAATAGTATTATGGGGCAATAACTGGACATTATCATTTTTACTGCTGCTTCAACAGATAATGAATCAGAGTAATATTTGTATAAACTATGAATCATACTATGATAGTTTTCACAATAATCTACCTCTTTACCAGCTTGTGATACCGCTATATATATATATATATATATATATATATATATATATATATATATATATATATATATATATTATATAGGTTCAACCTATGTGCAACACAATGCACTTGCACTAGATAGTTTTCACAATAATCGATCTCTTTACCATCTTGTGATACTGCTATATATATATTATATAGGTTCAACCTTTGTGCAACACAATCCACTTGTACTAGATGCTTGTTCCTTTTCTTTAGCTAAGCACCCAAACCATTTAACCTGCCAGTCATGACCGACGCACCGTCATTTCCTAGACAAATTGTCGTCACAAATGTTTTTGCATTTGAGAAAAGATAACAGATATATACTCTCTGGGTTTTTTTCAACAGCTACATTGTATGTTATAGGTTTCATTACCAAGAAAGGCCACGCACAATTCACCTGTGTCAAGATAACAGATATATACTCTCTGGTTTTTTTTTTCAACAGCTATGTTATAGGTTTCGTCTAGCATTACTCCAATATGGGGGCGGGATTTAGCTCAGTAGGTTGAGTGCTCGCTTGAGGTGACTGCATCGCAAGATCGAACCACCTTGGTGGATCCATTCTAACTGACTAGCTGCGATTTTCTACGACCTATATTCCATAGTGTTGTGTGTATATATATATATATATATATATATATATATATATATATATATATATATATATATATATATATATATAAACACACACACACACACCAACTATCAGTATTATAGAGAGCAATCAATATAAATACACATCATGCAGTCCAGTGTCATTGTCAGGCAATGTGTAATGGACACAATTTTACACGTATATATATACGATACGCTAATCACCAGCAAATAATAACTATTTAGTGGACAAGCGCCATGATAACCAATGTTTTGCTCACATAGTTGCCAGGATGGATCCTTGAAATAGTCTGCGACGTAGGAACATGCTAATAATTTGAGAAATGTCAATATGCATTAAGGCTGGTCCGGCCAATCTGTCTTTTCACAAGGCATACCACCATGCGAGTCGGACTTCCGTAGCCACAAGTACTTTCTTAACCACTCTGTATTGAGACTGGAATGCACTGAAATCGGTTTCGGTGGTTACATGATCCGTGGACCTACCTCATTACAGTCATCATCAGATGACTTCTTTGTAAAGTTGCCACCAAAACATTTCCGCAAGTGAACCTCTTTATTCGTGGCTATGTCCCTGTGGCATTTTTTTCAATACATACAACCCCTCTAGAAAATAATGATTGCTTTCGGGAAATCAATGTCGGTATTCGTCGTGTATTCTTTCAAAATTAACATTTAATTTTGATCTGTATAATTATTTGAAACATTTCTTGCAAGCTAAATGACACTCACAATAACGCGTTGTTTATGAATCGTGCTACTTGTTTGTCAATGCAATCAGAACATTTAACCAATTTGTTTTATTCAACCGGGTTCAGTTAAGTTTTAGTGTATCCTATATGCAAGTTTTGTGCGTCCGGTAAATCCCTGATGCAGTCTGTTACGAATAATCACTGTAACGCTAGTTGTAACATGGAGTTCAATTGCAATTTGATAGGCTGGTTGACCTCGATACCTCAACGTGTATGAAGCGGTTCTGAACCAGAGTTGTGTCCCTTGGCTGTCCTGAACGGGGATGATCATCCACATTTCTGGTCTGTCGATATCCGGCCCACAATTGGCTAATGACTGATTGTGATACATTAAGTCTATGGGCCACAATTCGCTGGGTGGTGCCAACTTGGAGCATCTTAATAAAGTTTTGATATTTGCAATTAATACGCATGTGTTTGTTTATAGATCAATGTGTACCAATGGAAGCACAATAACTTGAGTAAATGACTAGCTGCGATTTTCTGTACTGCTAGCCCTGAGACTTTCCTGACAATGTTGAAAAGTTACACAATGTTGTAAAGAATGTGATAGCAAGGTTATGATTTTGTGTTCCAGTAACAAACAAGAAAGAATATTGTCAGTGTGCACAGAACATACACACGAAATAAGCGTTCAGTTTCATATCACACCCTTCGCACGTGCTACGTCACATCACATGCTTCGGGATCAAAACAATCAGTGCGGGTTTTTTCATGCTCTTTGAGTGGGAACATTAACACACATTGTGCACTTATTTTGAGTTTTATCTCTCATTTCATTCTATAATTATTGATATTTGAAATGGAATATCCCCTACTTATTTTTAAGTGTATATATTATTGTTATTATTATGATTTACAAAATATGAAATTACAGTAATTTTGTTTAATTTATCGTGTAAAAACCAATTATGATATTGAGGGAATTGTCTGTCATCGACCATAGTATATAGTAAAACATAAAATCAAATCAATTGTGGAGGTAAAAATAGCCAAGTTAAATACAATATGCGAATATCAAACCTGTTTGTATTCTGTGTCTTCTTTCACTTGCTTGTCCATCAGAGTTACCAGTGCATTGCATTGTATCCTTTTTGACAAACAAAAAGACAAAATTAATTTTAAGAATAAAATGACAGGTACTAGTATTCAAATTCAAAGATAGGTAAATCTAAGGCCCTTATTATGTGATTTGATTTAAATCCAAATTCTCTTCCTCAGCAAACTATTTAAAATGCCTGATAGTGAAAGAGTGGTGGGGGAGGGGGGGAGAGAGAAGAGATCATTTAAATCAAAAAACAAAAAAACACAAAAAAAATCGAGCTTAAAAACAATGTTCAGTCCAGGGAAATTAAAGTTTATTTAACGACACCACTAAAGCACACTCATCGGCTATTGGTTGTCAACCTTTGAACAGTTGTAGTGCACTGGTTGTAACAAGAACAAATCCAATGAGACATTAACTAAATTCTAAATGACCTTCCTCTTGTTCTGACGTTACCTTGAATTAAAATACTATATCTTTCTGAAAACTGCCATGCCAAACAAAAGTCATATATTAAACAATTGAAGAGTTAAAGGCAATTATTATCTTTAAACCAACATTAATGCAGATTAACGATATTTCAGCTACATGCATCGCAAAATATTCCCACTATAAAAATAATGTATGGAAATAATTTGTTTAGTGGTGCCTGAAAAATGACCTATGTCAATCAATTTGAGCTTCTCAAAAATGAAACTGTGCCTGTCAACCAAATGTTGAAATGATGTTACGGTTGTCCTTTATTAATAATGTACTATTACATATACCTGTAGAAATAATGTTCATGATCTAATGAAGCCCATCTAAACATTACACACAATATGGTCCAAATTGAGCACAATGTAAAAAGTATGGTTTCCATGCATTTGGATTGAGGTAAAAGTCTGTGTTGCATTCTGTTCACTATTATATATATAATTGTATATATATATATATGTGTGTGTGTGTGTGTGTGTGTGTATATACTCTTAAAAAAAGTAGACGAACCATAAATATTAAAACATACGTTTTGACCATAGACATCCTAGTAAAGAACATTCTGGACCCATATTCACAAAACATCTGTTTATCAGCACACCGAAACACATTCCATAGTTTGCACATGCATCACGCAGTTGCTCTGTACACGTGCGTGGGGTGTCATTCTCGATTTTGACAATTTCCAGGAAGGTCGATTAATCACTGTGGAACATTATATCTGTCAATCATTTTCATTATGTTGATCATACAATTGTTATTGTTTTTAGTCATTTTTATTGTTTGAAGTTGCGATTTAATGATAAAAAACGTCAACTTTCAAATTTCACTTCTGACCCCAATCTTCCTTCAAGATTTTTGGTGGTCATAAAACCTACTGTAATACTGAACTACCGGTTGTAATGTTTGCCCAATTAATTCTGTATTATCATATAACCATTCCCCACAGCTAATATACCTTACAATTTTGGCAATTGTAAATTTTATTACAGTTCCCCTACTTTTTTTGAAGAGTATATACACAACTACAATCAAATGTGGATAAAATAATTTACTTGGATTGGGGGTGGAACGTTTTATTCATAATCAAACAAGTTGATGTTTCATCAGACTTTCTGATATGCTGCAATTTCATTTGGAAATGAAATACAGTTCAATTGTTTATATCTTTCCACAAAGCCAAGTTGGAATATTCATTTGGTTAAATATACATTATATATACTGGCACTGATATTCTAAGTAAGATAGTGTGTTTAATAGGTGATTTAATTTGATAAAAGAGGTCAATTACTCAAAAGCATCTTACAACAGCAACAGTTTCGGGACAATCCCTTTAAAAGCTGGGATGAAACCATGCATCCCATCTGCATATTCAGATTTCAATGACTATGCCACAGATATCACAATATGCCTCATAGCAAGTCACTGGAGCAAATGGTGTGAAGAGAAAAAATATGGTGTTGCTAAATAATAAAATAATAATAATAATAAAAACAATATATATATGCTGAACAAAAAAAGAAACTTCCGATTTGTACATATAGTATTTGTTGTGTTAAAGAATTCATTGTGTAATGAAATTATATAGGTAGTATTAGCCTTGAGCTGTATTAATATCAGGATTCATGAATTTTATCGATTATTTTTGCACTGTTAATCGTCGACAACGTGAAATTCAATTTGCATGTGCATGCATGGTTCGACATGTCCCGTGTAGTATTTGGTCAATTTGTTTTACTTGTCTTACTGACACTGTTGTCAAGTGAACTAAAACGCTTCAAAACTTTTAGTATGCCAAGAATACCCAATAATTTACGCGAACGAGCGATTGGCATGCTTGATGCTGGCATGTTCGGAGTTCTAGTCGAGCAATACGAAATCTTCGCGTAAGATTGCGAACGACAGGAAGCACTAACGACTTGCCACGCCGTAGACATCCACGTGTTACAACGCGTGGTCAAGACTGCTATATCATGAACACGCATTTGCACAATTGATTCCAAACTGCCACTGCTACTGCTGCTAACACACCTGGGCTTCATAATAACCGAATCAGTGGGCAAACTGTTCATAATTGTCTGCAGGAGAACGGTTTACATGCACGACGTCCTTACGTCGGATGCATTTTAACGCAATGTCGTCTAAATCGTCTTAATCGGGCAGGTGTACACACTCATTGGATACGTCAACGCTGGAATACCGTTCTTTTTTCGGATGAATCCAGATTTTCTTTACAACGTGGTGATGGCAAGGTGTGCATCTGCCGTAGGAGAAATGAATGCTATGCTGACTGTTGTGTTCTTGAACGAGATTGTTTCGGGGGTGGGGGTTCTGTCATGGTCTGGGCAGCCATTTTTCATGGTTATCATTCACCACTAGTCGTCATTGATGGCAATTTAAATGCTCAACGTTACCGCGATCACATTCTCGCTCATCACGTCATTCCTCTGTTCCATAACGACGCCAACATCTCGATTTTTCAGCATGATAATGCCACCTCTCATACAGCTAGAGACACTGTAAATTTTCTTAGGACAAATAACATTGATTTCAATGATGACTGGCCCGCTAAAAGTCCTGATCTCAAACCCATCGAGCATGTCTGGGATAGTCTGGACAGACGATTGAGGCGTCGTCCCAACCCACCCGCTAACGTCAACGAACTTCGTCAAGCGCTCATTCAGGAATCGAACAATATTCCACAGGCAGAAATCAACACTTTAGTCAATTCTATGCGCCTGCGATGCACTGCAGTGGTCAATTCAAGAGGTGGTCATACCCGTTATTTGTAATATTTATTTATTTATTTTCATTTATCTATTCATTATTATTATTATTATTATTATTATTTGAGTACTGCACGGACAATATTACGCTATTCATATACGATAGGTACCTGCGGAAGTTTCTTATTTTGTTCAGTATATATGAAACTGGTCAAAAGTGAAAAAAAGAGGGAAAAAATAGGAATTTTATCAAAAAGAGGGCTAAATAGGGACTCCTAAAAAAAATAGGAATAAATAGGAAAAAGTAGAATACTTGACGGCCTGTTATTAAATTTTTTTAGGAGGGGATGGTTATTTTTTTATTTATTATTATTTTGTTTTTAAATTTGTGTACTGTCCGTGGTCAGAGTGTATTTATTTTCTCTTTGAGATAATCTCTAAGCAGCTGATAATTTGTAATATTTATTTATTTATTTTCATTTATCTATTCATTACTATTATTATTATTATTATTATTATTTGAGTACTGCACGGGCAATATTACGCTATTCATATACGATAGGTACCTGTGGAAAACATACACAAAAGAGTCCACTAGATTCATATTCAATCCCCCCCCCCCCCCCCAAATCTACAAGTATGGTGGGTATGATCAGGAACAGGAAATAGGTCTGATACCCACATTAACACAAGCTTTGCTATATAAAATCTAATATAGGAATCATAGTCACAACTGTGTCATACTGAACTGATTTTGAATTACATTTTTTATTTCCAACAGATTAATTGATCCCATATATAATCTGCATAACTGAATTATCTGGCTCTGTTTACACTACCCTCTGCTCTTCCTTGGTCATACATACCTACAATGTATCTTAGAATGGGTGTTATATATAGTACACTATTCAGACCATCAGTTGCTAAACATTTTTAATTGCATACAGCGCACCACTAGCTAGAGCAAGAAATGATGGCCATGCACTGCATTTGGCATTATTCAAGGTCAGTGCAATAGCAATTGCATCGAGATACAAATTTGTATATGACTTTCTGTTACAGAGGCAATGTACCCACATGCGTGCATATCTGATGTTCTAAGCTGTAATCTTTTGCATGTCTAACGTTCTAAGCTGTATTCTTTTGTAATGTTTTGTAGCATCAGCAACTTGTAGAAATATGAACGTGTGTTTTCTCTTTGGTACATGGTGATGAATACTTTACATTAGCAGCCCCGTCTTCTCTATAAGTATCACCAAACATTTCGTTGGCTACTCTTTCACTTAATAATACAGTGAACACTTTTTCTTGTTATACAGGAAGTCAAGGAACATTTTCCAATCCCCAAATATGTATTCCTTTGCACTTGTGTTTATTTGCATTGAGGCTAGCTCGACTTTCTACATATGAAAAATAATGTCAAACATATCAACTGCATTTTTATGTAGAATATCAACCTAGATGCATAATCATGAAATATGTTTGGGAATAGCTGCACCATTTTCGTGCTTATATCCAATTAAGATTCAAGCACGCTGTCCTGGACACACACCTCAACTATCTGGGATGTCTGTTCAGGACAGTGGGTTAGTTGTTAGTTGGTTAGTGAGAGAGAAGAGGGTGTAGTGGCCTTACACCTACCCACTGAGCCCTTAAGAACTCTCTCTGGGTTGGAGCCGGTACCGGGCTGTGAACCTTGTACCTACCAGCATGTAGTCCGATGACTTAACCACTGCACCATCGAGGCCGGTACATACAACAATTTCAATAAAGCACCTGGGATTGATTTTTCCACTAAATCTTACCATAGTCAAGTGATAGTGGTGGATGGAATTATTGATTCTCAAAGAAAAGGAAGTGTTCCAAGTCCATGACAAGTTCCTGACAGGCAATGTGAATAAGTTGCTGTCATATTTTACCAGCTGCTCTTGTGCCTGTGGAATTTTGAAAACTATTGGCTTCTTTGTAAGATCAACTTGTCACATACATTTGTAGTATCCCCATGTTTTACAAGTGTTCAGTCACAACATTAAAAGATACTATGTATAAATCTAGTAAGCTAGTGTGTGGAAGAGCCATTGCAGGTGTGCGAGAGCATCCACATGGTAGAATGGTATATCATGAATGTATCTGAGATCAGCACCAAACTCATTGTCACAAACTTTGGTCTCTGTTTCTCTTCAAAGTAATTTCTGTGAGATTCTTTAAAAAAATATTTACATTGATTATAAGTTGCATATAGTGCTGTTTATAGAGTGAAGAAGCAATCTACCGATGGGCATGAGCTGTTGTCGTACTGTGGGCTGTTTTTAAAAAGTTCCTGCTGAGATAATTTCATCTAGGACTTGTGTCACTATCCAGCCACTTTCTTCCAGAAGGGGCATCACTTTTAATAGTGACACCTTGATATGTAGACCACTCATCATAATAACAACATTCTTCTGCCTATGCATGTGGCCACTTCTACTGGGTGTATTTTAAACTACTGCTTAATATGTGGAATAACAGCAACATGTTAAAGATTAAGATACCGTATGGCTGTAAGAATATCCATATTGTTCATATCAAATGTATTCCTTCTGAAACTGATAGAGTACAATTAGTTGGTTGGCAGGCCTGCAACGGATTTACTAAACTTGCTGAAAGCTGTGTGTGTGTTTGTTTAATTTCAGTATCATCAATGGACGCATACTAAATATGTTGTGGACTGCTAATGTCCCAGCAGGATCCCAGTTGTGTTTTTCACTTTGGTTGTATAGTGGAGACAAGCAAATTGTTTAAAAACTATTGTTGGTAACCCATACCTAGCAGATCTAGTCCAATCGAAATAAGTATGTCAGCTAGTTTGATGATGTTTTTCAGTATACATACGAGGTGTGGCAAAAAAGAAATGAGACTAATCGTTTAGCTTAGGCACCACCCACTATATGATCAAACTGCTTTTATGTTGTTTTATTACGGTCTTTCCTGGTTCCAAAAAGTGCTCAAGTGCTTGTTTCGGGTAAATATTAATTGTGTTACGTTCATTTTGATAAGACGTGTGTCATCGCCCTCGTCAGAAAATGAGTGAAAGAAATTTGGAACAGAGCATTAACATTAAATTTTTAGCTAAATCAAACAAAACTGTGACTGAAACATACAGTATGTCAAAAAAATGTTATGGTGATCAGACAATGTCTCGTGCTCGGGTATTTCAGTGGCATAAAAGATTTTTGGATGGTCGAGAAGATGTGCATGATGACCAAAAATCAGGTCGACCAAAAACCAACAAAACTGATGAAAACATTTAAAAAATTCAAAAGCTAGTTTGTGGTGATGGCCGTTTAACAATTAGAATGATGGCTGAAATGCTTAGCATGAACAAGGAATCGATTCAGAAGATTTTAATTGAAGATTTGTCCATGAGAAAGGTGTGTGCAAAGATGGTGTCAAAACATCTAACGAATGAACAAAAACAGAAAAGAGTGGGCATTTGCACTGATCTTCTTGAGCGAAATGAACAAGAGGCAAACCTTCTAGACAGTGTTATTACAGGGGATGAGTCATGGGTGTTCCAGTATGACCCGGAAACTAAAAGACAAAGCCTCCAGTGGACAACGATAACATCTCCTCGACCGAAAAAGGCAAGAATGTCCCGTTCCAAAGTGAAGACGATGTTAATTGTTTTTGGACATTAAAGGTATTGTGCACCATGAATATCTTTCACCAGAGCAAATGATCAACCAGCTCTTTTACAAAGATGTTCTAGAGCATTTAAGGAAAAAGGTTCGTCGAAAAAGACCAAATCTGTGGTCCAACAAGTGGATTCTTCATCACGACTGCTCCTTCTCATTCGGCGCTATCGGTGAAACAGTTTTTGGCACAGAAGCAAATCACAACAATGGAACACCCACCCTATTCGCCAGATCTTTCCCCATGTGACTTTTTTCTGTTCCCAAAACTTAAATGTTTCATGAAAGGAACCCATTTTGACAATGTGGAAGCCATAAAGAGACGTACGACAGAACAGTTGAAGGGCATCCCTGAAGATTTTTTCCAAAAATGTTTTGCTGCATGGAAGAAAAGAATAGAAAAGTGCATAACAGCCAATGGGGATTATTTTGAAGGAGATAATCTTTGATTTTTTCAGTTTTTAAATAATAAATGATTTATTGACATAGTCTCGTTTCTTTTTTGCCATACCTCGTATGCACCACATAAATGTGGTGTTGGCTAGTGTTGGGAATCGGTTGTAATTTCATCATCAATCATCGTTTGTAATCGGTTAGCACTAATCGATCAACTTTCGATTATACAATCGGTTAGAATGTATAGGGACTTGTAGAGGGACGGACAAAGTCGGAACTATGCACCTATGTTTAAAATATAGGGACTTGTAGAGGGACGGACAAAGTCGGAACTATGCACCTATGTTTAAAATATAGGGACTTGTAGAGGGACGGACAAAGTCGGAACTATGCACCTGTTTAAAATATAGGGACTTGTAGAGGGACGGACAAAGTCGGAACTATGCACCTATGTTTAAAATATAGGGACTTGTAGAGGGACGGACAAAGTCGGAACTATGCACCTATGTTTAAAATATAGGGACTTGTAGAGGGACGGACAAAGTCGGAACTATGCACCTATGTTTAAAATATATATGTGTATATATTTCATCATCATGATGATCATCTAAAACGTCTGAAGTAGTAATTTGTACTTTTAAGTGTTCTTACATTTCCAAATCATCTTTTACATGACTGAGATGTGAATTTTGTTATATTTTTTTATTATATGGTTGGGGTTGGGTACTCACTATGAGTATAAGGTAGTTCATAACTTATTTTAGTAGACAAATTGTCCATGGACCAATTATTCGCTTTTTAATTTTATCGGCTCGACATGTTTTGATTTAGTTTGCTGTCACCGTATGTGGTTGTGCACCGCTCTTTAATCAAGCTAATTTTTGTTTCATACTTAGATAGGCCTAATAATTTATATTTTCTTGGTCCCAATTGTGAATGAAGGATAAGAATGTTTTAATGTAACAGATATATACATTTGATTTGTCGCTAAAAGTACTTTATTTAACCATCTACATAATTACCATAACTCACTTATTACTGATATTTTGTAAAACTAATTGAATTATGTCAACGGTCCATAATTCGGACAAAAATAATGGCTATTTGGAGAGCAGAAGTGGGGCGTATTATTTTGAGTCACATGACGGGCATTCCCGAATAACCAGTGTCAAAACGATTTATCAAGCTCATTTAACGAGAACGCTTTACCGTCCTCTGCGACGTAGGGTAAATATATATAAAAAATAACAATGAAAATAAGTTAATAAAAATTAATAAAGACATGTACTGAATGATAATAAGCTTATACATTAATTTATTTTAGTAACAGAAGCATGTTAAACATCAACAATCCCAACTGGTTAGGCCTTTGCATCTATAGGTAAATTTATCGTTAGTCATATGCAAAAAACTCTAAACATCATAATCACAAACATCTTCATTTTCCACCTTGTCAAATATATTTTATGCAAAATATGCCATAACAGCCGACTTGGGATAGGAATTGTTACATTTTAAAAGAATACTCTGAACTAGACGGTGTTTATATACGATGTGACTATATATATATATATATATATATAGGACGGCCGTGTATATAGCCTCCGCTAACGAGGGCTGGCTATATTCACAGCAAAAATGTATTATGGGGGGGGGGGGGGGGGGTGGGTATATGAATCTATGAATAGCGTAACATTGCCCCTACAGTACTAACAAAAATTAATTATAATAATTATTATTATTTTTTTTTTACAAATTATCAGCTGCTAAGGGTAGATTATCTGAAAGAGAAACTAACTTCAGACAGTACACAAACTAATAACAGGGCTTGAACTTAATAATTTTCTCTGATTGCAATTTTGAGGTTCCTTACGTAAATGTTTTAAAAAGTTAATTTTACCGCAAATAAATATGACTAAAAGGTTATTTTGCTGTATTTAGTCATATTTCAAAAGCGCAAAATTTCAAGGGGCAATAAAACTCAAAATACATATTTTTATACCAGTAACACTGAGAACACTCTCGGGTCCCCCTCTAAATTTATGTAATGTTTCTGTAGCAACCACCCCCACCCACCCCACCGCGACGTGATTTTACCAACATTATAATACATGTAATAATAATAATAACAACAACATTATTATTATTATTATTATTATTATTATTATTAGTCTATTATACTACCTTTTTGGGGTGGATGGGGCGGTGTTTTATCGGGGGTGGGGGGGTGGGGGTGGTCTATAAAAATGCACAATTAACGTGCATGCATACACGCACAAACGGCAGGCTTAACTTGTCCCTGCACGTAGAACAACTGGATTCAACTGGGTTAAGTAATAATTAAGCCAACATTTGGACAGCAAAACATGCGACAGTATATACATGTAAGCCCCTATACTGTTTTGTTTTGTTGTTTGTTTTTTGGGTTTTTTGTTTTTGGTTTTTGGTTTTTTTTTACACTGTACATTAAACCGAATGACCACTTTGCAAATCAGTCAAAATAATTTGCAAACGTTTTTATGAAAAACGACTGGTTGGTCGTATGCCACATTTGTGATGCTGGAAAACATGTTATCCTTTTTCGAACCAAGCACTATAGTGTAATTGTAACCATCTAGACTCTCTCCTCTGCTAAATTCCATGCACCTGATAATAATAATAATAATAATAATAATAAATGGTGAGTTCATGTTCCGTCTGTTTATTATTTTATTTCAGCGTATTCGCTGTTATTTTTGTCATGAAATAATATATTTTTAAAAATTATTTTATTATATAGCTGGCCCTCATTTGCCAAGTCTCGGCGGTCATTTATATAAAATTCTAAAATACATTATACGGTTGTCGTATATACAGCCTCATCACTACGAGTTTGTTTTGCCGTATTTTTATAACTTTTCACCAGAAGACTTCCAAATTTTAAAAATGAATCATGTCATGGAATTCCCTCGATCATAGTTCAATTAAAATGTTTTAGATCATACAATAACTAGGTTTGATATTCCAAATGAATGTAATTTCCATTTATAATCCATATTTACAGAAATAAGGCCCACTAAATTCGTGATTGAGCACCTTTAACCAGTCACACAAGGGAGTAGATAAAAGTGGCCACTTAAGACAGGTGGCCGCTGATTACAGCTTGCCACACATAGTCTTTAAAAATCTGTTGTTTCTTGTTTTACCGTCTGTACCGCTTCGCAGTTGACTATAAGGGTGTATACTACCAAATCAAATCCCATAGACGACACTAGTACCATATGTGGCATATATATATATTGCATACAGTTTTGTACAAATGCAATATATCATAGTAAACAACAAAATGTTTTTAAATAAAACTGATATTTACTGTCAGTTGGGTGTGTGTACTCAGGTATATATGTAGACAACAAAAATACAGTGCCTCTACTCCTTTAAAGAATTCCATTAAAACACATGCACTTGACTGACCCCTAGATTATGAGGACCTCAACAGACACATCAAAGAAATATCAGTATTAAAGACATAGACTGTCTAAGGAAGGACAAATCTACATGACTGTACCTGTGTGAAGTAATGACTTAATGTCCTAAACTTTAGTGTTGGGAGGAAATCCTGTATGCTGGGTGTTGGTATCTTTAAGTCACCAGGCATGGGAATTTCAAATCCATTGGTCATGCTGATTTTCACAATGGACCATCAAAACCATTGGCAGCTACCAAGATTTCTGACTATATTTTATTTAGTCTACTGTAGTTGGAGGTTTTAATATTTGTGATATCTGGAATTATTATCCAGCTTTGACATAATATATAATTATTATTTATTTTTATTACTGAAAAAAACCCCACCCTATTTTTAAATGACATAATTACCCGGACATCTATTTTCTTGCATTATTTTCTAATCCAGATGAATACAATATGTATATTGGATGTATTACTACAATCTGTAATCCAGCATTTTATTTAATATTGGGTAATAAAGCTTTAACAATAAAATAAATGATCAAATATTGGCGTAATATAGTCAACTCATTGATTGACAAAGCTAAAACAAACTACCTGTGAAATGCTGTTAAAGAAAACACATCAAACCCAGCTGCCATTCACAAAATTCTTCGAAATCTTAATCCCAAAGATAACACTTCCATAGCCTCAGTTAAGGATGACAGCAACCACCAAGTAATAAACAAACAAAACATATGTAATCACTTTAATCATTATTTTATCAATGTAATTGAACAAGCAAAATCAACCATTACGCCTTCCAATAACAACACCTTTTAAACAATTATCAGATTTTGTTGATAGTAAAATACCAAGTACTGTCAAGTTCACCATTTCACTAGTCTCAAGTGCATTTGTATTTGAACAACTGCAGAACTGTGATGTAAAGAAATCAATGGGATTGGATGACACTTTGTTAAATTGGCTGCACCTGTTATAACCCCATCACTTGTAATCATCATCATCAACAACAGCTTAACATCAGGGATATTTCCTGAGCAATGGAAACATGCAAAAATAACTCCGTTATTTAAAACTGGGGATAGACAAAAGTGAGAAAACTTTAGACCAATTTCTATATTGCCAATAATGTCTAAAATAATGGAAAAACATGTGCATAAAGCATTGTCTGAATTCTTTGAAGAATACAAACTCCTTTATGAATACCAATCTGGATTTAGAACCAAACATTCCTGTGAAACAGCTTTACTTACAATTATTTTAAGCACTATTCAAATAATAATTAACTTTAAAATATACCTTTGTTGTTGATTTTGATGTGTTTGTTAAAATAATTATGTATTATTGAGTTATTACTGACTCCAGTTTCTTATCAAATTGATTTAAATATTATTTAAATATTCATAATATGTGCTATTGTTTCTCATGCTATACATATTACATGTATGTTGATGTTGTTTCTTTGAAAGTATGTATGTATAATATCATGTATAGATTAGAGAGAGCCTCATGGGAGACCAGTCACCTTGTACTGAATGTGTTTACCATCTGAAAATAAAGAATTTTGATTATTATTTATTTTTATACTGTTCTATTGTTAGTGGGTCTAGTTTAATCTTACTTAAGTTTAACAAAGCATCCCACAACATTCTAGGGGATATATGATAATTATACAAACTAGTAGTTTTAAATTTTTCAAAGTCTGCTAATAATAAAGTATCTGTTTTAACATACTGATGATGGTAATACAAACTAGTAGTTTTAAAGTTTTCAAAGTCTGCTAATAATAAAGTATCTGTTTTAACATACTGATGATAGTAATACAAACTAGTAGTTTTAAAGTTTTCAAAGTCTGCTAATAATAAAGTATCTGTTTTAACATACTGATGATAGTAATACAAGCTAGTAGTTTTAAAGTTTTCAAAGTCTGCTAATAATAAAGTATCTGTTTTAACATACTGATGATAGTAATACAAACTAGTAGTTTTAAAGTTTTCAAAGTCTGCTAATAATAAAGTATCTGTTTTAACATACTGATGATGGTAATACAAACTAGTAGTTTTCAATTTTTCAAACACGTCTTCTAATAATAAAGTATCTGTTTTAACATATTGATCATGGTAATCTCCTAAATGTTTATATTTAGAAGTGTCCCATACATTTTGAACATGTTCATAATCTTCCTCGCTTATACCTTTATTTGTTAAACTACTATAGAATTCTTCTATTGGAGGAAGTTGTTCTTTAAACTTATCCCAGCTGTCCATATAATCGTATGGGTAAATTCCTAGTTTAAACTCTTGGTCTGTAAAAAACATTTTTATTATTGGAAGGTCATCTCACCCTTTTACCAACTTATCTAATGATGTATCTAAAAACAACCTCATAGCTATTGATAAACCTAATTCTTCCTATAGTCAGAATATGTATATTTTTGCATGTTATTTGGAATAACAGTTAATTTACGTTCGTAGCTACCTATAGTTCGCATAATAAGGTGCGAATCGTAACCTCTTAAATTACAACAAAACAAAACGGAATAGGACATGGATCAATTCTTAACTTTAAATTACAGCTGTTGTGTGCTACACCTCGGTATTTACCAGCAGTGAGGCAATAGTCCTTTACCCTATATTTGGGGCCATTCTAATGTTACTTGTGCCATTAAAATGTATACATTAGGATACAAGAAAGATATTAAAACTGATATTTGGTTGTCTTTGTGACATTTAGGGGTAATTTTAGGTTCAAAACCATGAACATTTTCCCTGAATAATAACATTTAATCCACTGCCTTTTAAAATGAATCATATATGAAAGCTATATATCTTCAAAACACTTTAGATATCATTAGGGGACCCTAACCATTCATTTTGTTTTCAACTGTTAGGATCCCCTAGTGATATCTAAAGTGTTTGAAGATATATAACTTTCATATATATCTCACTTTAAAAGGCAATATATTAAATGTTAGGCCTAAAGATCAGGTACCTTTTATAAGAGTTGATAAAAATGTATATATACTGAAGCGGCCCCTGGCCAGCTTTAGCTCTTTGTATTCGATGTAGTTTAACGTGTTGATTTATCACGTTTAAACACTTTTATTCTAATTATGAACTATTAAGGATGTTTCGTTGGAATATAAGGAACGACGGAACGTATAAAAGTATTAAAATGTGAATACTGTTCTCTATATAATAAAATATAATAGAAGTTATAGTGTTCACAACGATTTATACTTAAATATCTTATTTCTTTATCTACCCAGAATCTTTTTGTATTATTACTAAATTATCTTTGGCATTCTTTACACTTGTAAAGGCATGTAAATTGTAAGCCGATTTAAAGTGTTGTTAACTATACATTTTTGGTTTTGTTTATAGGTTATTTGACATTGGCTATATAAAGAATAAACTATTCTTGTCTTTACCAATTTAAAGAGAACAGCATCTCCACATTGAATTGTAGACTATAAATTAAGAAATATGAAATAATTCTATAATTAAAATTAAAGATGGGTTTTAATTGTGAATTTTAACTATTTCCGGGTTTGGCATTTTGACGTCGCCTGCCGATTGTGTAATCGGAGGAACTCGGAAAATAATGACGTAATGTTAGCCGACGTCATGTAACATGACGTCATTTACCCGGGTTGGGGGTATATAAGACATGGTTCATACAGCCACTCACCACTAAAATTCAAGGCCTTTTTAAGGCTTTTTCAAGTCAGCAAAAACCTTTTTCAAGGCTCCTTCAGGGTTCATATTCTTAAAACATTTTCATTTTCCAGGACTTTTAAGCACCATTTTGGTTCATTTTCCAGGACTTTTTTTTACATTTTTCCAAGAGTCTGAATGCATTACCTGGAAAGGATTATTTTTGACAACACCCCATTAAACTGTTTATTCAGTGGTTGTTATGTCTCAAACATAAGCTACACCGTATCTAGATATATCTCATGGATGCTAAAGTTGTAAAAATACATAAATAAAAAAAATATTATAATAATCTCTTGAAGTATACTCTATGTTACCACCAATTTATATCACAAACACTCAAAACTAACCCATAAAATGATTGTTTATTTAGTTAATTGGTCGTGTCATTGACATGTGGACACCGTTTTGGAAGGCACTTGTTACAGCTATCTACTAAATTATTTATCTTTGACAGTAGTTTCTAACTCACAAACGTCAAAAACAAGACTGCTGACAGTTACATAATTTATTCAACCAATCACAAGTTGTGTTCATTTATGTTCCTTACTGTGTATATATTTTAACAGTTGACCAATGGCAGTCATGTGCTCTGAATGTGCACGTAAAGCCCCATGACCTGACCTAATGGCAGTCGACCTTTTATAATTACTGTTGCGTGAAGGATATAGTTTGGAAACCAGACGTCAAACGTGATTCTTTATAAATATAGTTTCCAAATAATATTATTAAATGAATTTTGTTTTTTTAATATAAAATAATAAATTTCCAGGACTTTCCAGGGGGATAATGAATTTTTCCAGGAGCTTTAAGCACTTACCAGGATGAAAATAAAATTTAGCACTTTCCAGGGTTTTCCAGGATGCGTGCGAACCCTGTCTTACAAGTTACATGTACATGTAGTTCATAAAAATAAACTCGAATGTAAATGCAATGTGCATTTACATTCGAGTTTATTTTTATGAACTACATGTACATGTTGTTGTAAATATACATTGCCGCCATTTGCATACATACTTTCGGCATATTACGGCATGGAAATTACCGACTGTCAAAGGGAAACAACTCTTTATTTCATACCGTGATCGATTTTAAAGTAATTTTCCATAGCTAAAAACTGTTTATTTGTGGATTATTATTTTAAAATATATCAAATATTATTAATAATAAGTTTATTAAAATATATAATTCACTACAAATGATTATCTGCTAAATTCAAGGGCTTTTCAAGGCCTAACTACAATATTCAAGGTCTTTTCAAGGCAATTTTCAGTTTCAAGACCTTTTCAAGACTGCACCTCAAATTCAAGGCCTTTTCAAGCCTGTGCGAACCTTGTAAGACGAAACGTAATGCTGTAACGGGGGCTTGAGGTTTTTACCCAACTCCAAAGACTGGAAACAACAACAGCAAAGTGGAGACCAGAATGCAAGGGACGCAGTGCTAACGCAAGGGACGCAGAACAACACAGTGTTAACACAAGGGACGCAGCGTAATGCAAGGGACGCAGGTTAATGCAAGGGACGCAGTGTTAACGCAAGGGACGCAGCATAACGCAAGGAACACAGTGTTAACGCAAGGGACGCAGCATTGAATGCTTTGTTAACGCATGGGACGCAGAATAATGCAGCTTAAGACGCATAGCATAGTAGATGTTCAGTGTGTATATGTGATATTGTTTTGAAATATATAGCATCTGGGAACCCCTTACTTTCTTGTACTTTGTAATGTCTCAGTTTCAGTCATCAGCAACAATGACTACCTCATCGCCATTGGTATTCTAGGATTGTGAACTTTAGTGTATTCTATAATCGTGCTTAGTGTATTCCAGAATTGTGGAATTAGTGCATTCTAGGATTGTGAACTTACTTAAGTGTATTCTAGTGTTTTGGATGAGAGATTACAGGTTGAGGTTTCCCTGAATTCTCATGACAGCCCGTGGTGAGCTTTGACGGAGGAGCGGGACAGGAACTGGAGGTAGATGCAGGTGTAAGGCGCAGCGACGCATCCATAAGGCATCCAGGGAACTCGCAGTATCGCTGTCACTCCTCAGCAGTGACTTTGATGTACTCCAGTTGTTGAAGACTGTCACCACTCTGTTGTTGAATGTTTGACCCAGACCGGTACTTAATCTGTTGATGTTTAATTCCCACCAGAGACTCAAGACCTCTTATATTCTTGGAGTGGACCCACAGGGACAACGGCTTGACTACGGGCACCAACAAGGTGTTGCCTTCTCTCCTTGTTAGCTTCACTAGGATATTAGACCTTGGATCTCCTGTGGTTCGATAATGTTTCCAGTGCACCAGACCGACGCCCCACCCCAGACAAAATCTATCGAGTGGATTTGTACATGGCCATTGCAGTTCCAATACACTGTAAATGAGCAGTGTATACTATCAGACACAATAATTGGACAATAACACGCGTCGCGAAAATAACGCGATCGATCAATTCAATGTCAACAATTTGCTTATTTGTGTTTTGTGACTTAAATGTTTATTCTCCAACTTCTGTGTTGTGTTGTAATTTGAATTTCTAGTGTCATCTAGTATCTTGTTATATCTGGATTTTAACTTGATCTTAACTCTTCTAAGACCCTGAAGAGAACGCTTCCTGCTCAGTTACGTTATTTCAAATTATCACTGGCGGGGCTCGGAAACACAATTGTTCATGGTGACCGCTACCAAATTTAAAGCGCAAGCAATTGTGGACATGAGCCGCCCCGTTGCAATACATACATACATACATACACACACACATATATATATATATGCACATGTATATATACACACACACACACACACACACACACATATATGAAGCATCCACTTTTAAGAAATGCCACCGACCTACCCAAACACCAAACTGTTTTGTTCCTTCAGTGATCACACTGTTTCGCATCTAACACAAGTGGTGGAATCAAAGATGGCCTTACCAGTAATGTTGGGCTTATTAACGGCCTGTCTGTCCCCACCACAGAAACTAGCAATAGTTTGATATAGTTTTCTTACTTGACAATATTTCTGGCACTAGGTTGACATTTCGTTATCTCCTTTAAAGAACCTGCTAGGTTGGTGGTCGTAGTCAAAGCATAATTCTGTGTGTAAATAATTTCAAAATATTGCATAAGTACAAACGCCCCACACAAACACAGAGTTATCATATAATAGCTAGCATATCCAATGTAATCAAAGTATGTGATTTTTTTCAGATCACATACTTTCAGAGTTTGACAACTTTGGAAATTAGATGTAAATTAATCGAGGTGACGGCACTATGTTTATTGATATTTAAGCAGATGTACTAGGGTGACCTAAGAAAAACTTTTGAATAAAACTTTACATTAAAAGGTGTTAATTGTTTAGAAAACAAAAATGGTTACAGGCAAATCTTACTATTTGGTCAAACTTTAAAAGTTATTACACCACCTTGGTAGTACAGAAATGTAAAAAGCAAAAAAACAAACCATAGGTCACCAGACAAAATTTTGATCAACGAGCTATAAAGTGAATAGATGTAGGAATCAATATGACATTTTTTATTTTTTGTATATGTCTAGTCAAATCAATCATGCTTTATATCCATTTATCATATATTCTATAATGCATCAAAGAAAACAATTTGTTATATTGGTCAAAATGAAATGCAGTAGACATACAGAATACTAAACGAGTTCCCGTGTGAGACTGCTTATATTACAACGATTGTGTTTTCAATCGTACATCATGAGAAAAAGCAAGTGATATACGATTAAAAACATACGAGTTGTAATATAAACGGTCTCACACGATAATGAGTATACTATCTATTTTATTTATTACACCGCACATCAATGAACAAAAATCGCTCTGAATGACTTCAAAATAACTAAACAATTCATGAACATTAAAGACCAGAAACATGACGTCGCTTACCAAATGATGTCATTTAGCGAAATGACGTCATGTTGTGATCACTTCATTTAGTTATTTATCAATGAAACTTTGTATTCCTATGCTACTATTATATCAGTGAAGGTTACACATTATTTGGACATACAATGTATATGCATGTAATGATATTGACATAATAAAATGACATGCCTGTCAAACGTGATGAACTAGTCAAGCAAATTAAACTAAGATATGTGATATTTTATTGAATACGAAGTCAAAATGATAGTCCCATGATTGCTGTCCATTGTAGAACTAACATGGAAGTACGTCTTAGTCTTAATTTTATTTAATTTCACAGAACATAATGGACATTTTTTTTCTTTTTGCAAAACTGTTTTCCTTTCTTTCCTACACTGACACAAACGGAAGTTATACATGAAAAACTAAAAGCAGACTACGGCTATAGCTATCTTATATAGACGGAGAGTATTTTGTTAGTCACTGTATATGTTTCAGTGCTAGACTGACACAAACGGAAGTTATACATGAAAAACTAAAAGCAGACTACGGCTATAGCTATCTTATATAGACGGAGAGTATTTTGTTAGTCACTGTATATGTTTTAGTGCTAGACTGACCTTTAGTGACGTCACGCCGGTGCCACGCCGCTAGTTAACCATTCTACCACTGCTCAATAGTGTCACAACATGCGATAGTAAGATTCATCCTTAAGCACTATAGTCGATCTTTATGTAAGGATCTCAAAAATGACGCCATTCATGTTTTACGTCATTTCCATTAAAAAAGACGCTGCTTTGCATATTCTTATGTCATTTGAATATTGAGTAATGGCTGATTGGAATCAAAGTTACGTATACAGTTTCTAAAACATGTATTAAGATGGAGATTATATGTTAAAGAGATTATTACTTTTGTGTCTTTTGGTATTGCATAATATAATTTTTTTATTCCTAGTATATGTTATTGATGATACCCAAACACACTCAGGTAATAACCTCTATGTACATACACATGTATATATATCATACATATACATGTACCTCCATTGTAGGCGATATGTCGTCTTCCTGTGCAATTAACTTGTTAAACAGGTCACTCATCTGAAGAAGTATTCCTTTATCTGGATCTTTAGTAGTCTTAAGATTGTTCAGCAACAGCTCACGAATCTGCAACAAAAAATGATGACAGTAATAACAGTATGAAATACCAGCAAAACAGCTTGTTCTTTTATTTAATAAGAGCCTATTTCTGCAATATTTACTTAATTTATGACAACATTAATTGATGTTTTTAATTAATTTATGTTTATATATGCTTTGAAATGAAGACAACACAAACAGACCCTTGCTTCGATATCCAGTTTGTAGATTTTATGTATTAACATTAACATATGGGGAAAACACCAACATTGTTAATTTTTGACGAGAGAAATTTTCACAAACTTACTTTTAGAAATTATTCTAAATTATGTTCATTTAGTTGTGTATGCATTGAAGGTTCTGTTTTCCCAATATATTTAGCAAGAATATATTTTAATAACATTTGGCATGTTTATACATTGGGATATTTGAAACAAGTTGAATATATAACGTTATTATTCAATGTTATTTGTGTTTTGTTTTTCACTGTTCTTTTTACATTTCATGTTTATACTTTCAACTTTTGCATATTTATAGCAAACCAAAGGACACTGATTTATATTAGCACAATGCAAAGTGACACTATTCACAATAATTCTATTGTACATTTACATCAAATAATATAATTTTCAGATATCTGCACACACATTTTCAAAGACGTGGTTGTGTAACGTATTTTGTTTGTTACCGTACCTTAAAACAATGATGTACGTGTATCTGCTAGAATCTCTTTAGAGTTATAACTCGCAGCAAAATAAATGTAGTATCAAACGTTACTTTAACACATATTTAATAAGGTATACATGTTTGGTTGTAACATTTACAGAAATAAAATTATATTTTATGTCATAAACAGCGTCATTCTCTTGGCAAAATCAGGTTCTGGATAATTGGGGGGTAGGGTGGTGGTGGTGGTGGTGGTGGGTCTTTTTAGGCACGTTTATACATGTAATGAAACTAATCTAATGATCAATTGTTTCTCCTGCAACCTCACTGATGTGTGCTTGTTATAAAACCAAAAATATATAAAACATACACATATGTAGAAAGTAACATATTTTGTTTCCAATTGTAAATTAATTTGTGGAATTAAAACTTTAATTTAGTTTAGAGAGAGAAAGACCAGGCCCCGCGCTTGTTTATAAACAACTGCCCTGATATGGTGAAAGAGAGTTCACGGTGTCTGGGAAAGTCACTTTCTAGCTTGCAGACCAGTACAGCGGTCAAACTTTCTTTGGCTTTGCGCAAATTTAATTGCTAATTTACTATTAATATGATGAAAATACACTTTGTATAATAACGATTAAGATTTTTGCGAAGAATGGCTGCGACGGGAGAGATTGTCACACCACAACCTGAGATAGTGGACAGTGAAGCAGAGAAAAGTGAGAACTTTAAATTCGACACATGGGTGAAAGAGCTGGGACTAACTAGGAAAACAACGCATGTTTTGCGCAGTGAAGAATTAAATTAAAGAGAAGTGCTCATATTATTAGATGCCAGAGACGTTAAAGAAATCGGGTTGCCTCTGGGGCAATACAAGTTACTGTGGTCATCAATAGAAGAGATGAAAAATGAAAATGGTGCACAACAATCGACTACGTGGAGCATGGAAGATCAGGAATCAGCTGATATCACAATCAGAGATATCCGCAAACAAACGGACGGACTGACGCAAGCAGGTAAGAGGCTAGATTGCTTGCTTGCGGGGGGTCACAATAAAACGGTAATAACTCCATCAGCCAACTCCGTTATGGACCCACGGACAATTCTGACCATGAAAGCGCAGGCTAGAAAGGCTTTGCATATAACTCAGTTTTTAACAGAAAAGGTTAAACACAGAAGGCAAACCAGCGACTCGGATAATGAGCACATTCTGATTAAAACGGAAGATGACCATCCATATGCAGGTATTTTTGTTGAAGAATGGGGTGCCGCCAATTGCCGTCTGCTGAACCAGCTACTAACGTCAAACACGCTTGACCGGGCAGAGCTCGAATACTACCTGGCATACACTACTAAAATATTCGAGTTTGCTGAAAGATACAAATGGAACAGTGTGCTGGACTTTGACTACAATTACAGAGAACTGCAGGCCGAGCACCAATTTAAATGGGGGACATTTGCTCCACATATAGAAATCCAAATCTTAACACCCAAGAAACCCCGGTTTGTATCGCAAGCGTCACCTGGAAGCCGTGAAAAATGCGGAGAAGACTGTAAAATCTTCAAGGCAAAAGGCAACTGTCCTTTTGGGGCCAAGTGTATCTATCGTCACCCCACGCGGCAGGCCAGCAATGACGCACCGCCACAGCAGGCAAAAAACTGGGAGTAACGGGTAGGCGCACGTCTGCCTAAACTTGGCAGCTTGGGAGAGCGAACTGCCTCGCGAGTTCCATGATCGAGATTTTATCGTGAATGGTATTCGTGAGGGATTTAATATTTTAAATTCTCAGGATGTCAAGGAACTAGTTGAAGTCGATAATTATAAATCGGCAACCAGCAGTGAAATGCGCGCGCGTGTGGAAGCACAAATCAAAACAGAACTTGAAAATGGATGGTTAACGCAAAACCAAATATTGTTTCCGCCCTTGGGGCTATACCTAAGAAAAACTCAGAAAAAATTCATATTATTCATGATGCCAGCCGCCCTCCCGGGAAAGCCTTGAATGACTTTGCATACAACTCTCCATTCAAGTACCAAACACTGCAAGATGCTGTCAATCTTATTACACCAGGGTGTTTTATGGCAAAGCTAGACCTGGCCAATGCATACCGGTCAGTTAAAATACACCCATCTAACTATCAAGCAACGGGCTTAATATGGTGTTTTTCCAGAGATACTCACCATACGTATATGATAGACGAGAGACTACCTTTTGGGGCGTCAAGTTCACCGGAAATATTCCATAGACTTACCCAATCAGTCAGGGCTATTATGGCGAAAAAGGGATACAAGGACATTGTGGTGTATTTGGATGACTTCTTAATTATCGCTAAATCCTATGACGAATGCCAGAACATTCTAAACATCTTAATGCAGCTGTTACGGAAATTGGGATTTCACATTAACTACAATAAACTTGAAGGCCCAGCACAGACCCTCACGTTTTTGGGAGTAGTTCTAAATTCACTGGCAATGACCTTGAGTATTCCACACGATCGGATAACAGAATTGAGAGGGCTGTTAGTGAAAACCCTAAGTAATGGAAAAATTACTAAGCGACAGATTCAAAGCATAGTGGGCAAGTTAAACTGGCTAACCCAATGCGTGTATGGAGGACGCTTCTTCATGAGACACCTAATTGACAGAGCCAGTGGTCTGAAATGTCCATGGCACAGATCACGTATCACTAAAGATATGAAAGGTGATATAATGTGGTGGATCCAGTTCATGTCAGTGTTCAATGGAACGATGCCCATGGTTGACCAAAGACCAGCTACACCCGTGAGTATCGATGCTTGCCCCTAGCAGGTGGGGCATACTACTGCAGTGATTTTGTTCACACCCCATGAGCGGGTACCGAGGCAGCGGATCTACCGATCAACTACCAAGAAGTTCTAGCATTAGAACAAGCAGTTGCCAGATGGGCACCCTTATGGAAAAACAAAAAAGTGTATGTACATTCAGATAATCAAGCTGCAGAGGCCATCATAAATAAAGGCTCATAAAAAAACCCAGTGGTTATGGCGTCACTACGTCGTGTCTTCTGGCTGTCAGCCACATATAACTTTCGACTGAGAGCAGTTTATTATCCTGCATACGCTAACTTACTGGCTGATGCTGTGTCCCGATTACATGAAAATAATGGCGCTTATAGATTTTCCTCACTAGGTTATCATTAACCTGGGTTTCATTTCAGGGCGGTGCCGGTTGGAGCTCAGCCTTGATCAACAAATCAGGACTATTCCTTGCTTTGGAATTAACCCCGCAGGCTCTGCCTGATGGACCGTTGTTCGTGCAACTCAGGTCTTCTGGGTACCGACCACTCACAGCCACGGTTTACATCGGACGCATAAAAGAGTGTCTCCGATTGGCTGGTTATGATGCGGCCAAGTTTTCCGGTGACAGCTTTAGCCGGGAGGTGCAACTTGGTGCTATTCTGTAGGAATATCAGCACAAGACATTAACTTTATTGGTGATTGGAAATCAGACTGTTTTACCAGCTACATTGACATAACGGAACAGAAACATTTTCAGCTGGTTTCTCGAATGCAACAACACCTATAACAAAGTATCCTACTACTACATCGGTCCTATACTAGTATTGGTAATTGGGACAAACAGACTTTTTGCCCTCTCGTAAGGTCGAAGACAAAATGACATTGATAGGGATTATTTAAGGTTAAATAATTGTTAACAAAGAACCAACAACTTATACAGGTGCACCCTTGATACAATATTTTAATAACTAGGCGATTTGATATCATTACATTGGTATATACATGTATAACATTATGCAATAATATTATGTATGTTTTGTGTGCAGTTGATACACCAACCAATAATAATTGATGCGCTGGTAGTCAGTATCTTTATCATGGTATGATGCTGTAATATTATGTTGTTTATGTGCGCGCTTTTTGTAGTTGGAGCCAATAGGTTTTAGTTTAGAATAAAGCTCTCTTTCACCCCTTCAAACGTGTTTCTTTCTTTAAGTGGAATTAAAACTTTAATTTAGTTTAGAGAGAGAAAGACCAGGCCCCGCGCTTGTTTATAAACAACTGCCCTGATATGGTGAAAGAGAGTTCACGGTGTCTGGGAAAGTCACTTTCTAGCTTGCAGACCAGTACAGCGGTCAAGCTTTCTTCCCACCCACCTCACCCAAGGTTTCTAATTATAGCCCAATTCCCTTGTTTGTTATGGTATCTAGTAAGAGGCTTGGTACCACAGTGGGCTGGTTTATTGATATAGGGACAAACAGACTTTTTGCCCTCTCGTAAGGTCGAAGACAAAATGACATTGATAGGGATTATTTAAGGTTAAATAATTGTTAACAAAGAACCAACAACTTTTATAGGTGCACCCTTGATACAATATTTTAATAACTAGGCGATTTGATATCATTACATTGGTATATACATGTATAACATTATGCAATAATATTATGTATGTTTTGTGCACGGTTGATACACCAACCAATAATAATTGATGCGCTGGTAGTCAGTATCTTTATCATGGTATGATGCTGTAATATTATGTTGTTTATGTGCGTGCTTTTTGTAGTTGGAGCTAATAGGTTTTAGTTTAGAATAAAGCTCTCTTTCACCCCTTCAAACGTGTTTCTTTCTTTAATCAACATAATTTCCTTAAACTTATTATATGTGATTATAATAACAGTATTTAAATACATGTAGCTATAAATGAAAGGTAATTTTAAAAATGTACATTGTCATTCAATATGACTTGTTCCAGTCGATTTAAATTTGGTTATTGACAGACCACCTTTATTAGCGGCAGAGGATGAGGATGCCAGGTTAATGCAGGGAAACACACAGAGACTGGACCCATGGAGGAAGTTGAGACAGGTAGGCAATGGTGTGCACAGCTCAGAAGACAGAGTCAGAGGAAACTGACAGAAAGGGTCGAAACAGATTGAAATTTTGTGAGAAATTTTTTATATTAAGATAATGAGAATGGTATGCAGAGGGTGATAGATGAGAAAGATGAATGAATGTGAGAGCCAGCTTTGACGGGATTCGGACCACTGTCTTCAGCTTGATTGTCCAGCAGCTTATCCACTAGACCACGGAGCTCACTACTTGGTAATATTTAATCATATTTCATTTAAATATGCATAGTGTAGGGTTGATAAATTTTTTAAAAGTGATTAACAAAATCCATTCGTGCATGTTATACATGCTACACAAAACTAGTAAAAGATTTGTTACGTTTCTGGCGACATGCAGAAAACTCTTCTTTTATTTAAAATTCACTTATTGTTGAAGACAAATGTGAATAGCCAAAGCAAGTATACCATGCTTCAATTTAGTGTAGTCGAAGTTGACATACTGCATCACACGTAGGAGTAACACGTCCAAAAAAACCAAAACAATCGTGTTGGTGACATCAAAAAAAATTAAGTTTTTCTACCTTTTTTGGGTCAGAACTTTGAACATATGTATTGTATCTATGATAATTATAGATCTTCTGAATCGTCTGTACTTTTTCTGCAAAAGTACTGCGAAAAAATTGCTGCTGAATTGTATTTTTCGAAAGTTAACAATGTCTGCATTTTTGCCCAATTGCTCACTGAATCAAAATCAAAGTTTGTTTTGTTTAACGACACCACTAGAGCACATTGATTTATTAATCATGGGCTTTTGAATGTCAAACATTTGTTAATTCAGACATATAGTTTTAGAGAGGAAATCTGCTACATTTTTCCATTAGTATAGCAAGGACTCTTTTGTATGCACCATCTCATCAGTGAGTCAAGTATGGTGAACATAAATTCTGCAGGATTAAATATCTCATCTTGCATAAACAAACAATAAAATTATAATGCAAAACCTTAATGTTGAGCTATTAGTTTACAAGTTGACATTGTTGGTCATTGAAAAAAAAAAAAGAGTCAAACATGTCCTAGCGGTCATCTGTCATCAGTGGTAACGTTTTTCCATACCAAACGATTTTTAATGTAAATGCACTCATATTAAGCAGTCACCTGTCTAATTGGATCCCAAATTACTAAAATACCTGTATTAATTAAGAACCATCAGTAAATATTTACTGTTCTATAAACTCTTGTCCATCTACAAATCCGCCAGCAACAACAATTTCTGCACAGTATCATACAGAAATTGTTGTTGCTGGCGGATTTGTAGATGGACAAGAAGTTCAATCGTCAAACATTCACAACCGATTTAGCTTCCCTGAGGGCTGCACACGAAGATGCTGATACTAGGTTGGTGTTACATGCTATCCAGAGCCGATTAAATATGGTTGTATCATCAAGGGATACGGATGTCCTTGTGCTGTTGGTTTCCCATTTTCCCCGTGTACAGTGCAGGAGCCTCTGGATGATGATGTCAGGCACGTAAAAACAAAAGAGATATATACCCATCGAAAAAGTATTCAACAACTTGCCAACAAATTCAGCAACATCACTGCTTCCTTTCCATATGCTTACCGGATGCGACACGCCTTCTTACATATCAAATCACATGAAGAGGTCATCATGGACGGTCTTCAAAGTGGACCATCACTTACTCAGTGGCTTAGGAGTAGGTGAACTCACAGATGCCATCAGAAAATCAACAGAGAAATTTGTGTGCAGAATATACAGTGTAAATCAAACCGACTCAGTTGATGCAGCACGACATGTTTGGTTCTCCAAGGCCACGAATACTATGTAGTTGAGCCAGCTTTTCAATGGCAAAGCCCTTGACCTCACAGAGTGGTGTGAAATCTAGATGCTGACTGCCATTAACATGTTAAATACAATATACAGGACACTTCTGCAATTCTTTTGTGATTGTTAGTTGATTATTACCCAAACAAAAATGCATGCTTGCGACTAGGTTGTTGCAAGGTAGTTACAAGGTTGTTACAAGGTAGTACAAGCAATGCAAGCTATTTACAAGCTAACATTTAGCTCGCGTAAGGTAGTATGTATTTCTGCAAGCTTGCCGCATGCATGTTTTCATTTGTAAAAGCATGCGCAAGCTTGCTGCATGCATATCTTCAACTGTGTAAGCTTCCATCAAGCATGTTTTCATTTTTGCTAGCTTGCTGCAAGCATATCTTCAAATGTGCAAGCTTCCCGCAAGCATGTTTTCATTTTGCAAGCTTGCTGCATGCATATCTTCAACTGTGCAAGCTTCCCGCAAGCATGTTTTCATTTTTGCAAGCTTGCTGCATGTATATCTTCAGCTGTGAAAGCATGTCTACACTTGTGGAAAAAAAGCCAAGTCCAAATAATTTTCATGGTTATTTTTTTTTAATTCATAACTTCTCATATGATTTATCAAATTCAGTGGGAACAGTGGCTAAACAACCAAACATACATGTAACAGATTTAGATAGTATTTACAATAATAATTAAAACAAAATTAATATTAATACATACGAATGCTAATACAATATGGTTAAAACAGAATCATCTTGTAATGATTGGATTTTCAATTGGCCCCAAAAATAATAACATATGCATGGCCATGAGAGGATGACATGGACCTTGAAAAGAAGCAAAAATAAATGTCTCTGTCAATCAGAGGCCAGGGCAGCTATCTTGATTTTAAATCTGCCCGAAAAATAACAAACTTGGTCAGGGCCATGAGAGGATCATTAGGAATACATATGGTTTAAATTTGCATGGTGGAACTTGAGTAAAAGTTAAAAATATCTCAGTTATTCAGAGGCCAGGGCGGCCATCTTGGAATTTTTATTGGCCTGAAAAATAACAACACTTGGTCAGGTCTATAAGAGGATCATTTGGACCAAGTTTGGTTGAATCCTGCTTGGTGGAACAGGAGAAAAAAGAAAACAAGAAGAAACAAATGACTTTACACCACAGTGTGGATCTCTAGGTAGTGGAGGAATATAAACTAAAACAAGAAGAAGAAGAAGAAGAAGAATATAGGACCAGGAGATTTTTAGCATATTAGTTTAGTCAAGACTATCCCACATACATGGAACATGTCTATCAGACAGGTAAACTAATTTTGCAGCCTAAGTATCTGACAACATGTAGCACCTATTTTTTTGTTTTAACTGTTCATGTTTTTCACTTTAAAACCTCGTCGCAAGCTTGCGGAAAGCTTGTAGCAAGCTTGCAGCAAGGTTGTAAAAAGGTTCCAAATACTAGCTTAACCTTTAGACTACTGGATTAATTTTTAACAAAAACCACGTTGAGTGGGTACAAGTTTATAATTTTTACTCACATATATTCACTTAAATGTTTCATAAATACATGAAATAAAGTTCATATATGAATCGGTAAGTATTATTTTCGTGTCTTTTTTTGTAATTTTTATTATTTTAGATCGGCTAATGGTGATTAAAATTAGGCAAAAAATCGAAAAAGTTGCGTTTACTTACGGGCATTTGTGGCCAGCTGTCCAGTATTTATGTCCATTATTCCCGATAACAGTGGTTTTCTGACCAGAATTTTTTTTTAAACCCGAACTACGATTCATATTGCAATATTTGGTAATTTTCGTTGTTGGTAAAACGATCAAATTTATTATCAAATTAGCTGTTACAATCAGCTATCGATCCCTGAAAATTACCGCGACGTGCCGCCATTGTTGTCAAGCGAAAATACTTGCCGAAAACCACTTTTTGAACTCAAAATTTCAAGGTATTTTCAATTGAAAAAATCAAAACAAAAACCACCATTTTGAAAAAAAATCTTTTTTCTTTAATTATATTTCCGTTTCCGGTGAGTGTCGTGTGCAAAACGGCGGGAAATATGAATTGGGGAATGCACTGTATACAGTGTACAGTATATCGACTGACGTGACGTCGGGCGAGATATCTCGCCTGCAGTAGTCAGAAGGTTAAACTAAACAAGCTTGCGGGAAGCTCGTCGCAAGCATGTGGGAAGCTCGTCGCAAGCGTGCAGGAAGCTAGTCGCAAGCTTGCGGGAAGCTCGTACCAAGCTTGCAGGTAGCTCATCGCAAGCTTGCAGGAAGCTTGTCGCAAGGTTGTAAAAAGGTTCCAAATACTAGCTTAAACTGAACAAGCTTGCGGGAAGCTCGTAGCAAGCTTGCAGGAAGCTTGTCGCAAGATTGTAAAAAGGTTCCAAATACTAGCTCGAAACGCGGTAGTTACTACCGTGTAAAATATGCTTGTACAACCTTGTCGCAAGGTAGTTACCAGCTAGTTACGAGCTATTTATTAAGCTTGCAATTTTTGTTTGGGTAGTTACCATCACCAGTTCTAGCTAATTCCTCAATAAAGATTTCCTAAAGTAAAGAAAAATGTTATTGCATTAGTAAATAAGCATTTGGATCATGCAGTACAAATGTCTTTTCCTGTGTAAAATGAAACAATTTGGGACAAATCTGTTAGTATTTCATTTATGAGTATATCCTTAACTATATACCCTGTCTTTCACAAAAATGAAACATTTTCCAACACAAAATGAATTCCACTATATCTGATATGAGTATGTATATAGACAGATACTGGTATTTGATGTGATTTATGGTGGAAATTAAGTTGACGTTTACATATTTTTGTAATTTTAATGCATCTGTATTGTTAAAATGAAAATAACCCTCTCAATCAATTTTTCATACCAAAATTATGCAAAAAAATTGTATCATTTGTCTCTATATGATGTCTACTTCAAAAGTTAAGCGAATTATCGATTTTCATCAGAAATCTAATATGGTGTCCAATATGGCCACAAACGGACCACATGGGACAATAATTCATCTTGGGAACATAAAAATAATTTACTAGACACTCTGAGGATTACAAAAAAAGTAAGTTAGAAAAATATATCATGGGGGTGCATGGGAACCCCATTTTCCTACTCGACTAGATAAGCTGTAGCCAATATGCAATGGTGAATCCTTCACGGATACTATAGCACCCATTCAGTCTGACATCAGCACTGTGTATCAATTAAGAATCTGTGACAGTGAATTGCATCTAATTGCCTCTACATAAGCTGAAGTTTGTCATCATTATATAGATGCCTCTGCTAATTCGATGACAATACACAGCATAAAGTAGAATTACATAAAAAAGACAAAGTTATGAGAGAATTAATTTAAACAGTTAAATGTTCATGTTGTTCTATCGACTTGTTCAACATACACTACTGTACATTGTTAATCTCTTGACCAATTAAGACTCTCAACCATCTCATGTACAACAATTTAAACATTTCCCCGATATATTTTCAGTTTTTGTCTAAGTAAACAACTGGCAAACAAACATTCAGGTGGCCTTCATTTGCTGTTTCTGTACATCATCAGCAAATGAGAAATAACTGAACAGTTGCACAATTATGGTCTAAAATGATGGCTCCCATTCAGAATATATGTAAAACATATACTACTAGGTTATGTTATGTTTATGATCTTCCACTGGATGTAGAAATAACATTAGAGAACTGACAATGTTGAAATTTGGCAAGGGCATCAACATTCATGTTAGCAATGACACGAATAAAGAAATAATGTCATAAATGGTGGCGTACAATGTCATGGTCAGTCCAAATCAGTATTGGGCATGGCCACCAAATGTGTCTGTCACTGCTTGGCACCGCCTGCCCATGGACATTACCAAAATCTATATAACACGTTGGGGTATTGCAGTCCATGTCTCTTGTAATGCCTGGACAAGCTCTTGTAGCATCTGAGGTTGGTGTTGACGTAGTCGCTGCTTCGATCCAAGTGGTCCCATGTGTGTTCAATATGGTTCAAATCTGGGGATCTAGAGGGCCAAAGTAGTGTAACAACATTATTTCTTTGCAGGAATTCCATTGCTACTCTAGCCGTATGGGGTCGAGCATTGTCATGTTGAAAAATGACGTTATTTGCGTTCACAAATGGAATCACATGTGGAGCTAAAATTTCGTCTCTGTACCTAATGCCATTTAAATTGCCTTGGATGTGTACCAGGTCAGTCCTTTCATTAAAACAAATGGCCGCCCACACCATGACACTCCCACCACCGAAGTGATCCGCTTCCTGGATGCAATTTTGCGCAAAACGTTCATTATGACGACAGTATACCCTTGCGCTTCCGCAACAGAGATAAGGTGAAGCAAATAACTGATCTTCACACCTTCAGGAATACTAGAACCCATTCAGTCCCGACATCTCTACTGTGTATCAATTATGAAAGTATGACTCTGCAATGCAGCTAATTGCCTCTGCATGGGCAGGCTACGCTTGACATTTGTAGATTCACTTACTATGACAATACACCGCATGAAGTAGGAATTAAATAATTAAATAGAAAAAGAAAACAAATTTGTTGAGAATGGTTAATTTAACACATTCCATTTGCATTTTTTGTGAAGGAGACATGTCTTAAATTGATTTATAGTCAAATGTGAAGCATACATCCGTTGATTAGCAGTACAGACAGTAAAACAAGAAACAACAACAAATGTTTTAAATACTATATATGTGGCAACCTGTAATCAGTGGTCATAAGTCTTAAGCGGCCACTTTTATCTAATCCCTTGTGTGACCGCTTAAGACAGGTTTGACTGTATATACTATGGAATGCTTAATGGTTGTGCATAATATTAATAATTGCAGGTAGATAGTCGATCGTAACTATTAGATTACATATGAAATTGTGTTCGTTACACTATGTCCATCTGACAATGACACCGGACTCGCTGTTCCAATTTGTTTGCGAGTCAGACAATAGAAACCTTATCGTTAGGTGAGGAAGTGAATTTCTGTATCCTTAGTTTCATTATTAACTACTGCATAGGTACAGCTAGTGGTACAGAAAATCGCAGCTAGTCATTTAGTCAAATTAATCTACCCTTCCGTTCGTACACAGTGATATATACACAAACACATGCATATTACTTGCAAATATCAAAACTTTATTAAGGTGCCGTTTTAACGAGTCAATCATCAATGAGCCATTTTTCTTGGTCCTCTCCCCCCAAGACGTGTTCGCAAGTATTTCTGTTGAGCACAAAACATATTGTACATTTTCTTTTCTGTAAAAGAAGGAGATTGCACACAATCTGACAAACAGTAATAGTAACAGAAAACTTTATTAATGTCAAAAAATAAAAGAACAAGTCAAAATTACTCCTCAATTCAGGAATGAAAAGGGCCTTTGTCGCAAGCAACTGGAGCGTAGACGCGCCGGAAATAATTTAGTTGCTAATTGGGGCCGCTTAGTGCTCTGTAAAACAAGGGCAGATAAGTATGTTTCTAATAGAGGCTATAGCAGGGATGTTACTTAAGCTATTGATACCTTCACACATTTCTATTGCAGATCACTCTCTCTATATTGAGTTTCTAGCACAGATGTTTGCACTTCCTTTACACTGGTGTCAGGTACACGCTGAATGGTGCATGTGCTAACAGATACTTTTGGAAGTACACACTGCAGATCTATATCTCTTTTTTGAGTCTCAATCTCAGGTACAATTTGGGTTTTCTTTGTACTGGTCTGGGTAGTTTGAGGTACATCTGGGGTGGTACATGTGCCAACAGATATTCTTGAAAATTGATACTGCACTTCTTTATTTCTTTTCTTAGTTGTAGGCTCTGGTCTAGTTTGTCTTTCCTTGTTTGTGTACACACAGTAGACATGGTGCAACTGTTTTGTTTGGTCTGGCTCTGTAATTTATTCTGTAGTAACAACACTTGTTGTTTTAGCTGGCTAATCTCTTCCCTCAAAGCACTTGTAAGCATGGTATCACTCTCAGTGAAGTTTGGGCTTGAGTATACTTCAGACAAGCTGCTGGTACCAGCAACACTAATTACCTCATCTCTGCTAGAGGGGCTTGATTCTTGGTTTATGCTAGATAATCACAGATGACTGGAACCTCACTGTCTGTGGAATTTGATGTTTGGTCATCTCCAGAAATGTCATGGATCATTATGTAGCTGGGAGCTTGTTTTTAGCTAGCTGGATGGATGGGTATTAACAGTCAGTTGGTCGAGTGTTAATTACATCTTCACTAACAATCATTGCTGCAAATCGATTAAAGTTGTCAACAAAACCATCCGCCCATTCCTTGTATCCCATGCCTTGTACATGAATTTTACATGTTGCTCTATAAATAGTAACAATTTTGTGTGGTTTATCCTTAGATTTGTAAATCTGAGCATTTTGTACATTTCCCCCAATGAGATGTAGATTGGTATCCAGAAACTTTTGTATTGCCTCCATCTTGTGGATATCATGCACGTTGATGGTGAGGGGTTGTCAAAACGGAAAACATGTCACTTTTTCCCCATCCTGGATGTCTTCTTTGTCAATAGTTTAGGTGAATAAGTTTAATTGAACCCTATTTCAGCTTAAGAAGAGATTTATAAGCACATGTTTCTTATTTCAGTGTCAGTAGGAACAAATATCATAAGGAATCTCTAACGCTGTAGATAACACTTATTTACACAATCCAATCTGCTAATAATGTCCTTTCCCTACATGCCCACAATAAAATATAATGTCCCAGTACTCCATTATCACAAATTTTACTTTTACTGTTTTAGTCCTGATCAGAGGAGCTATCTGCATCACTATCTGCAGTTCTCCCGTTTCATCATCAGATTCCTCCAGTTCTGTTGCATCTCTCTCCAGCACATCAATTAGTTTGTGTGGTAAGATCATTTAATTTTCACACCAGAGTGATTCTCCATTCTCTTTCCATCCATGTCCTTCCCAGGTTTTGGGATCTCAAATATGGCAACATTTGCCATTTTCCATATTCTTGTCTGATAATGTCATCAAGCAACATGTTCTCTCAAGCACGTCCTACTCGGAGGCAATCTAGCCAGGTCAATAGTAGTGTCAACTGAAATATCCCTGTCACACTGTGACTTGAGCATCAAGTGCCGCATCCTCATCTACTCTCCAACTTTGATTTTCCATACAGTGCACAGGTGAACTTTTCACACCCGACCAGAAGATCGTCATCCACATTCCAGTCATCTCCCAAGTGATTCAGGGTATCACAGTGTGCAGGAGATTTCAGTAAAAACTTGAGAGGTTTTATATTTCCAATACCCCTGAAAGAGCTGACCGAATCACAACCAGTAAAGGCATGTAGCGTCAGCATCACCTCACACATTTGCTCTGTGTAGTGTCCAGAGAGATTTGTAATGTTAATAAGGTGCTTCTTGTTGCCATGACCTGTATTGAAGAGGATAGTAATGTCTATTTCCATGGCATGATAGACTAAATCCAGTATATGTCACTGTCTGGACTCCTGACCATTATGTTGGACTCTTGGGCTCATATCATGATCATCC